>NC_141231.1:8007500-8157500 GCF_054856515.1 Filicampus tigris | reverse complement strand
GGCTGACCTGTGAGCCGTGATTGGTCGTTGTGAGCAGTTGTGATGTCATTTTCAGTGGACAGAAGACAAAATGGCCGCCCCCAGAGATGGCTAAAAATGAGTGCATTTTGCTGCTTAATTTATATTCCACAAACGCAAAATTAATCAGAATGCCGTGTTTCAACTAGTGGGCCTGCTGGGAACATATACTTGAAAGAAATATGTTTGGGTTGACTTCTGCTTTAAAAAGATAAATACAATAAAAGATTTGGTGTTTCAAAATATGAGGGATATTTTCAGACTTTTTCTTCATTTGGTTTGCAGCTATAAGGGCTTCAAAGGCAACTGTGCCACCTCCTTCATCGACCAGTTCAAAGTGCTGCACCAGTGCAACACGTTCTGTGAGATCTTGGGCCTGGCCTCCCTGCAGCCTAAAGCAGCCAAAAAGGCTGCCTTTGCTGCCAGAAGCAAAGCGCAGCCTTCCGCAGTACCCAAAAAGAAAACATTTGGGCCAACTCTGAAGGCTAAGTCCTAACAAAGGGAAGCGCTTGGACTTGGATGGGATTTGGGGTGTTGAACTGTCATGTCTTATATTGACTTTCTTTCTTTTCTTTTTTACTTTGATAATGTTTCCAAATGCGTGTGTTCATTAAATTAATGAACTGGTTAATTTATTTATTGGAGGAAACACTGTTGGCTATGAAACATAGAACAGAGGACATAGTGTATTATTGATGGATTCAGTGTGAATGCTTTTATTTGTTTAATGTTTATTTTCATCCATTCAATGAGACAAGTGAGGCAGTGCCGCCCCCTGTTGGCCATTCTCTAGATGTGAAGAGTTAAAAAAAAAAAAAAACATGATTACATTAAATTATGTTTCATTTTAGTTCTGTGGTTTGCATTCATTTTCTTTTCAACCCAAAAGTTATCAATGATTTAATCATCAAAATAGCTGAATTTGTATGCATGTTCAAATACATAGCCACGAAGTGAAATGAACAGAACCCAGAGAGTACCGTGCCGCTGCCAGCATGAGCATGTGACAGTGCTCTGCTCCATTGGCACAATGCGTAGAACGTAGAATGCAGTTTTTCAAACTGTGTGCCGTGAGATATTGTCAGGTGTGCCGTGGGAAATTATCTAATTTGTGTGCCTGTGCGGTCTAGCGCCTGGCAGCGTAATCATGCCTTTACTACATTGTAGTACTCTTCCATACCAGCAGGTAGCAGCAGCAGGTAGCTAATTGTCTTTGTTTAGAGACAAGCGAATTAGTGACGCATGTTTATCCAAACAGGCCCACACTGAGTAAGTATCAATATGAAACATTATAAAATACTTTTTTCTTTGTGTTGATTTAATTCCTATTCCAGACGTTACAATATAACGTCATTCTTCAATGGTAAAAAATGCTTATATAAATAATATTACACTTTTTTTGTTCAAATAAGATTTGTTTTTTCACAATTTCAGCTGGTGGTGTGCCGCAGGTTTGTTTTTAATGAAATAAATGTGCCTTGACTCAAAAAAAGTTTGAAAAACACTGGCGTAGAATAAGTCTCGGCTGGTTGTGGACATGCAGACGGCCGCCATCTTGAACCTGGAGTCCTTGGCAAGCTCTTCCATTCACTTCTATTAAGATAACTTCGTTTGGCTCCATTAAATTCGTCATAACTCAGTGAATTAGGTAATTTTATAATCTGTACTTTCATAACGTATTAAATTGATATAAAAGAAAGACCTATTCAAAAAAGAGAGAGAGAGACGGATTGGAAAAACAACAACCACCCAACAGCAACAACAATGAACCTTATAAATATTGAATATTATGAATTATTTTGTCTTGCTATAATATAGGGTGGAATTGATTGACACAAAATTAAAAGCTTTGAAAACAAATACAAAAATTCAATTTTGACCTTATTTGAAATAATATGCTTCAATGATGGTTAAAATTGAAATATAGGCTAAACTTGTATTTTGGGTTCATATTTTTACAGAGTTTTGTGTTTCATGGTGTCTCATCAAACTTCACAGAGATGCTAAGACCAAACACAATGACCAAAGCACACATTTCTTGCAATGATGCGCATTAGGTTTGACGTTGAAGGACACTTTGGTCCTGAAATGACCAAATTTAATCTACATTTCATATACAAGATACCATTAGAATGTAAAAAATAATCATAGCTTCTTATACTTGTATTGATCAAACTTTGCTGTCATTCTGCACCCACGCGTACTGACAAAAATTGAATTTTGTCACAATTTAGGGCAGGGTCACTCTAATATACCACGTTCATTCGGACAAAAAGCTCAAGTTCAAGGACAAGGTCATTTTTGAAGGACGCCTGCAAAAATGGCCAAAATGACAATATCAGTGGTTCTCAAACTTTTTACATAATGTACCATTTAAAAATACTTAGCTCACCAAGTAAAGTAGGCCCATTTGAAAGTGTTCATTAAATGAGACAGAGGCTTTATTCCTTAAAAAGTACATACTTATGTAATATTATGGTTTTGATACTATGACTTTTTGCAGTTTGAACCTAAAAACAACAATTTAAAAAAGTTAAATAGAATTGAGCTGTCTAGTCCATAGAAACATTTGGTTTTTATTTTTAATTAGCCCATTATTGTCTGCTCAGTATAATGAATGTTTAATTTAAAGTTAAATAATTAAAATCTGCATGAAAAGATAACATGAACTTACTGTTCTCCTACAAATGGAAAAGAAAGAACAAAAACTGAAAAATATAGATCATAAAAAGAAGCTAAAAGCAAGGCCATTATTCTTCTTACAATTTTTTTTCAAAAATTTTGAAAATATCTTTTTATAGCATTTTAAACTTTAAATAGGTTAATTTGACTCAGAACACAACAGGAGGGTTAACATGATTGTGTGCAAATTACACTTTTAATCTTGCGCGCCCCCCAAAGTATGGCAAATGTGTGGCCCCTAAGGTACAGGTTGAATTTTTAGCCACTGGTTCAGAGCTGCAACATTAAGGACATGGTTAAAACCTGGTAGTGTCAATCAAGCATTTGAAAAATGTAGTTCAGAATAAAAAATAAAAATAAAAACAATAAAAAAGTCTCCAACAATGTTTTTTCCCGACCCAGTAGATATTTAACATGATAATGATGTTTTAATAACAATTGATACTTCTTAAAGGGGAATTCTACCCAAACATTTTTTTCCAGAATATAATCTATGCAGGCCCACTAATCTAAACACGGCATTCTGATGAATATTGTATTTGTGTAATATGAGAAATCCACCCGTTTTTAGCTAGCTCAGCTTCAGAAAACCGGTGAGCTGTGATTTGGTCGTTATCTGAGCCCTGAATAACTTTAATGACATCATCGACAGAAGTGACAAAATGGCTGCCCCCTGAGATGGCTAAAAGTGGGTGCATTTTGCTGCTTTATTTAAATTCCACAAACGCAATATTCATCAAAATGCCATATTTCAACTAGTGGACCTGTATAGAACATATTCTGAAAAAAATATGTTTGGGTCGGCTTCCTCTTTTATTTGGAATTTTTAAAATTCCGATTTTTTTTTTGCTGTAAAAGTATAATAAATAACCATTTCTATGCTTCATGTTTGTGTGTGTTCAATACATTTATTTCTTGATCAAATTTTAAATTAAATAAAATGAATGTATTTGTTTTTAAGGCAATAAAAAAGTAAGGCTATTCAATGTTTTTTTTTGTTGTTGTTGTTGCTGCTGACACTAAGAAAATTTACCTCAAATCTGAAAAACAAAAGAATAAAAATCCAGTGGGTGGGGAGTCCAAGAGTGTATTTTTCCATCCTGTAGCTATTTAGTGTGATGATGGCGTTTGATTGACAGGACACAAACACCATTGTCACACTCCACAGCTCCCGAGGACTGATGCTGCTTGGCGGACGGATGAGTTGGGAATTCTGGGACCTTAAAAATCTACCGTCAGGCAACTGAGAAAACAGACACAGAAAATAAGCACGATTATCCAGAAAAGTGACCGTTTTGGTGGGACGTGTGCAGCCGGGTCACGCGATAACATCTGTGGAATTCCCAGACATTTTCCTGTGAATCAAAATCTGCACTTGTTTCCAGCTCACCCCCACTTGTAGCGGTCATTCCCTGACTCCCGTTCCAGCCGTGTCCCACCCTCTTCATATACCTTCCGGGATCTTTCCAAAACGGTAAAAGTCCAGAAGCTGACGGGGCAGGCGGGGAGCCGAGTGAGGTCCGTGCCCGGTCCAAGTCTTTATGTAGACAAACAGCTAGTTGCACATTAGTGATAAGCTACAGGGCAAGTATTGATCGACCCTGACCGGAGCCAGGAGAGGGTGAGCTGAGGTGGGACCAAAAAAAAAACAACAAAAAAAGTTCAAAAAGTTCCACTGAGGCAACAGGGGTCTTTTACATATAAGGACGGGTTAATGTGCCCAATATCCCCCTTTTTTAAATGTATTTTCAGATGATCCATATACAGTATGCAGTATGTGAATTGGATATGCAAAGTCTACACACCTCAGTTCAAATACCATAGGTTTTAGTGAGTTAAAAAGAAAGGAGACCAAGACAAATCATTTAAAATATTTTTAAGAGGGGAAGTAATAAAAATGAAAAGAGAGAGGGAGAGAGAGAGCGAGAGAGAGAGAAAGAGAGAGAGAGAGAGAGAGAGAGATAATGTGGTTGCACAACTGGGGATGTAGCTGTGTTCAGAATTTACCAATCACATTCAATCTCATGTTAAATGGGAGTCAGCACACACCTGCCACCATTTAACATGCCTCTAAACATCGGCAAATAAAGTTCAGATGTTCCAGTAGGCTTTTAATGCATGACAGTTTTGTAGTCACATCTTAAAGCTCAAGCCGTACCCTAAAAATGATTGGGTAAAAAATAACCCAATATGGGTCAAAAAGGGACTGACAACCTTTGGGGGGTTATCATCTAACCCCAAAAATTGGATCAAAAATAAATTACCCCAATAGCCCAAAAAGCTGTGTTGGTCTTTTTTAAAATGTTTTATTTATTTATTTATTTTTTTTGCTATATTGTTATTTTTTTATCCTAACACCATGCATCACAAATTGGACCGACCCACTAACTAGGGTCAATTTGACCCAACTTTGGGTTGTTTTGCAACAACCGTGAAGGTTGGGTCAAATTTCGGGTTGGTCCAATTTCCGACCCAGCAGGTTTAAAAGTTTATTGTTTCAAAGAGTGCGCGGTCTGCAGAGAGCTTCCACATCATCCGAGGAATGCTATTGTTCAAAGGTATCATTCAAGAAACGGATACACAAGAATTTACAAATTATTAAATATTCCATGGAACACTGTGAAGACAGTCATCATCAAGTGGAAAAATACAGAAAAACAGTGACATTACCAGGAAGCTGGATCACCCTTCAAAATTGAGGAAAAGACTACTACAAGACACTAAAATCAAGTGGGTCAAAATTAACCCATATTAGTTCATTTAACATTCATGACCCAACACTTGGGTAGATGAAACAACCTAACATTTTTCAGTGTGTAGGAAAACCCAGACTAGTGCAGCTGTCCTCCCTGTACTCGTCAAACACATCAAGAAATACGTGCCTGTGATTTCTCGTTAACTCGTTGCTAGCATAGTTTCGATTGGGCTTGAAAATACAATATATTTCAACTGTCTTGCCTATAGTTATAATTGCATGAAACAAAAGAGATGATATCATGAAACTCATCAGTGAAATGAGTGATCAGATCAGATCAGATTCTACAAGGAAGACTTTGCTGATGTTGCTCACAATCAAATGGGTCAGCGGGATCTTATTTGGTGCTGTGGGTATACCCCTAAAGTACAACTCTAAACCTTATTTAAAAGTCTGCACACCAGACTAATGGTGCGGGTGCACAACTAATGGCGATTTTTGGCTGCTGGCTTGTTTGTAAGCCTTTGGGCTTTGATAAAATGTCCTCGCGCTGGCAGGCTGGCTTTTATTTGCTCGTCCTTGGAGCTGATAACTTGGAGATTGTGTGTGTGAATGAACGGACGTCTCTTCACCGGAACACGTGCACCGCATTAACCAACGCTTCAAAAGCACATTCTCCAAGTTACTAAATCACCAGTGCATACACACACATATGTATGTGTACATATACATATGTATATATACATATACATATATGTATATACATACATATATATATATATATATATATATATACATAGATATACATATACACATACATATATATACATATATATATATACACACATAGATATACATATACACATACATATATATACATATATATATATACACACATAGATATGCATATACACATACATATATATACATATATATATACACACATAGATATACATATACACATACATATATATACATATATATATACACACATAGATATACATATACACATACATATATATACATATATATATACACACATAGATATACATATACACATACATATATATACATATATATATACACATATAGATATACATATACACATACATATATATACATATATATACACATATAGATATACATATACACATACATATATATATATATATATATATATATATATATATATATATATATACATATATATATATATATATACATATACACATATATATATATATATATATATATATATATATATATATATATATATATACATACATATATATACACACATATATATACATATATATACACATACATATATATACATATATATACACATACATATATATACATATATATACACATACATATATATACACATACATATATATACACATACATATATATACACATACATATATATACACATACATATATATATATATATATATATATATATATATATATATATATATATATATATATATATATACATATATATACACATATACATATACACATATGTACAAAATATATCAAAATAAATACAAAATATAAACAATATATAATTGCTCGCTTGACTGATTTCACCATGTTTAATAAAGTTGAAGAATTTTAAAGTTGCCCTTTCATCCTTGCATTTTTATGAATGCGGCCCTCAGACCAAAAAGTTTGGACACCCCTGTTAAAAACTAATGACATTAATTTACACGAAGCCACTGATCGTGTTAATGATTTCTCAATGATTGGGAAACAGATAAATACCAGGTGTACACATTATTTTCATTACTCTTGGCCAGGGTTTACATTTTAAAATGATGACTCCAACAGCATTCCTAGAAAATAGTCTCCCATCAGTGGTGAGCTATTTTTAGAACAGGCCCTCGGGCTACTCATGTGGTCCTTGGTGGCTACCTGGTTCCTGCTGGCACCGCGTTGGTGACCCCTGATGCAATTGTTATGATCTCAGGTTTTCGACTGGTGTGACACTGGTTTAGCCACCATGTGCATATGTGACATTGCTCACTGTCGTCCAATAAATGCTCAGGGAGTTTGTTTGAATGCTCAGATGCATGGAAAATTAGAGGGAACATTGTTTGAGTGTATTATTTTGTTTTTTGTAGAGCTGAGATGCCTGTGAGTCTTTTACAAAAAGTCAAGATAAAAAAAATACAGCTCATTCTTGGTTTGGTATTGGCAAATTCGCATATTCGTGGTGGTTGATTAGCCTAACCCGTTATTAACTGAAAATCTTGTCAAGGGGCTGTTTTTGAGGTCAGGCAAAATCAATAACAGTATACTATGGTGGAATATTAGTGTCATTACAGATTAGGTTGAATTCTTTTTTAGTGTTTTCATGTCAAGATGGCTTAATAAATTAATATGTAATGTACTATCTAGTGCCCATATTGGTGTGGTGTCTCAACAGTTGGTGCTAGAATGTTGAATGTAGTACACTGAAAAAAAAAGGTTGAATTTACTTCAGGTGGTTGCACAAAACATGGATTCAGATACATTTATTAAGTAGATGTATAGTCTATTCTCCACTAAATAAGTGGAATCAGATTATATTTCATGCAACCACTTGAAGAAATAAAATTGAGTAAATGGACAGAATTTTTTTTTTCAGCGTATGCTAGCTAATATATTGATCAGCTTCATGTAAAGGCGGTTTGTGTTGAATAGTTTACCTGCTGAAGAGTTATGAAACATAGGTTAGTGATTGTGTACACGCTAGATGCATGATGTTATGCATAATGATCCTCAGATTGTGTTTTGCCACCTTCTTATGGTACCTATACACAAGCAAACACCTTTTTAATCAATTAACAGCAGATTCTCACAAAGGCTCAGTCCCTCAGAAATCGAGGGGGTTCACTGTAAGACAAAAGTAAAACTGCTCACCTATTAATTTCAACAATAATGGATGGGGTGGCAAGAGGCTGTTTACAAATTGATACATTCGCCTATATTGCCAGTTACATTATATTGCAGAAGAGCAATTTCCCATTCTTCGCTGAGAGATTGTTGAATTTACTAAATTGTATTTCTTCAAGTGGTCGTCGAAATATAATCATCTGGATACAGATACGTTTTTAAATAGACTAGATCTACTAATGTATCTGGACCCAGATGATTTTATTTTATGCAACCACTTAAAGAGGAAATTCAACACACCATTTTTTCAGTGTAGACTTATTGTCACACTTTTGTGAACAAGTCACTCCAAGCGAGAAAAAGACAACAGAAGAGTTGAAAGAAGTTTCACTTTTATTGGACTGAAGTTAAATGAACCACAAAAGAGTTGAGAGAAGAGAGCAGTGGCATCTTTCAAGAATTGCGTGTATGTATGTGTGCGTGTGTTAGGGGTGTAACGGTACACTTGGGTGTATTAATACGTTTTGGTATGGCATATTTGGTTCGGTCCACTTATTAGCGCGAGCTTACGCACGGGCGCTATTGTCTGTTGCATGCTTGAGACAAGAGTGGCGACACAAAAGTAAGAGCCAGAGTTCAAAGGTCCCCCCGTACACTGCGGTCTCCTGTTTGGGAACATTCTGGCTGTCCTGTTAAAATCGCCGATTGGGGATAGTTACGTGGTGAAGTCCGAGGGTTTTATGGGCGGCAGGTAGCACGTCTAACATGCACGGCATCATCCGACTGTGAATGTTTCTTAGACGAGGGAGCAAAAACGTCAAACTTAAATAGCGAGATTTATCATATTGTTGCGTTCCAGTAGTTTGATTATCACGTTTTTATTAATCCAAGTACAACTGCTCACGCTCTTCTTTCTCCGCTGCTCCACTCTCTTGCCGTACGATGCATTCATGAACATGACTCAGCATCACGCAGATCCGACCACAACAGTTAACCCAATTCGTTACAATATGAACATTCAAAGATTTCAATGCTTAAAAAGTGTATACAATTTCATAAAGACTTTTTAAAGTTAATGTATTTTTTTCATTATAAAAATAGTTTTAATATAGTTAGCAATAATTGTAACTGTTATTGTATTTTTTTCATCACAAAAAGTGTAAATAATGTATGTACTGTAATGACAACTTGGCTTTAAGTTGAATACTTAGATGTGTCATAGGCTGTTGCTGCTGAGTGTTTAAAGATTTCAGTGTCTTAATAACTTACAAAATTAAGAGATCTTTATTGTTAGTGTATTTTTTATTCTGGTGTAATTTCTTAGAATATCTCCCAAATAATTCGCTTTTATTTTTTCAAAAAAAAAGTACAGTCTACTTGTCATCTTTTCGAAATAAACATTTTTTTAAAAAAGAAATCTTTTTTTTGTACCGAAAATATACCGAACCGAACCGAACCGTGATTTAGCGTACCGTTACACTCCTAGTGTGTGTACATACATATATATATACATATACATATATATACATATATATACATATACATACATATACATATATACATATACACATATATATATACATACATATATACATACATATACATACATATATATATATATATATATACAGATATACACACACATATATACATACACACATGAATATATACTGTATGTATATATACATATATATATATATATATATATATGTACGTACATGTATGTACAGTGGGGTCAATAAGTATTGGGCAACTTAAAAATTTGCAAGTTCACCTGTTTAAAAAGATAAGAGGTTTGTAATTAACATCATAGGTACACATCAAGTGTGAGAGACAAGACTATATATAAAAAAAAAAATCCCAAGAAATCACATTTCGTGGTTTTTTAAAAATGTGTGAAAATGGGTGGCCAATAAGTATTGGGCAGGTAGAAAACAAACTCAAAGACACCAGAGATGAAAATGTACAACTGCACAAAGCTGGGATGAATCAAACTGCAATTGGAAAACAACTTTGTGAGAAAAGATCAACAGTTGGAAACATTACAAAAGGGAAGAGGTATAACATATTCTTGGTCAGTAACTTTTGCTGGCCACCCATTTTCACAAATAAATTGTTTAAAAATCACACAAATGTGATTGATTCCCAGGATTTTTTTTTAACATTGTCTCTGACGCTTGATATGTGCCTATGATGAAAATTACAAACCTCTCATCTTTTAAATAGGTGAACTTGCAATTTTTTAAGTTGCCCAATACTTCTTGGCCCCACTGTATGTACATACATAATTGTCACTCTATTAAGAAAAAAAATAAAAACAAGTAAGCAAAGCATATACAAAAAAAGGATAAATGACAATGAGGATGGCAGCAATAGCAGGAAGTGGAAAGTTTTTTTTTTTTTATATTTTATTTTTCCAAAATGTGGTTGGCTTAGCAGCTTAACCACACTAGTCTGGTTTCTATTGCACCGGCAAAGTGCTGCTTATGAAGTAGAATCACATTCAAAAGTTACCGACACAGGTGACCTCAGTGATGCATAAAGTGCCCTTTAAGTTCCATGGTGTTAGAAAAAGATCTATTCATTTACATTTCTTGTACGAAACATGCTGCTTAATAATATTCAAGAGTTTTAAATCACAGCTTGTCTCTTTCTCACGCGCACGCACACACACTTCATTTTTAGTAATACTTATTAAATGTAATACATACATACATTTATATATTTTCAAAAAAAGAGAACAATTTACAGCATTATCAACAAGCCAGGACTATTCATGATAGTTTTACAGAAACTAGCCCCACATTTCCGAATCATGAGCCAACACAACATACGTTTTCATGCTGCTTTTCGGCACACTACGACGATATTCAGAGTAGCGATAATAACAATTAAAAAAAAAAAAAAAAAGAAACATTACATTTTTTTAAACAAGCTTGCTATTAATGACCGTTACAAAATGAAGTTTTGTTTTTTTTACATTTGAAATTCACTATCCATGATCTTTGAAAATTGGCAAAATAGTAAACATCAGTACAAAGACGTCATATTTCCTGAAGGAATCATAGCAAGGATTAAAAAAAAAAATTATATATATATATATATATATATTAAAAAAAAACAAAAAAAAGCCCCCAAAAAATGCTCCTATGGCAACATAGGAGAGGGGGCGTGGCAGACTTCCTGAAGTGTGATTGGCTAGTTAGATTGCTAAGGTAATCCGGTGTTGGGAGCCGTGTTAAGGCCTTGGTTGCTGCGCTAGCAAATGAAATGTTACGTTAGTTTTAGTGCTTCCATGCGGCGTAGTGGTGACGGGATGGTATTTCACACTCATGACGGGGGAAAAAATACTCTCCCTTCCCTGCTGGGAGCGGGGAGGCTCTGCCCTAACGTATAGACCCCCAAATGAAAGAAGTAGTAGGCATGTCGACTCACTGTACAGTCAGGTATGGCTAACAGTCCGGCGTTGGCTAACCACATGCTACGACAGCCGGTTCGGACACATTTATGTTGTATTTCCCGTTTGTCAATTCCGATAAATCGGAGGTTGCTTCGGATGCTGTTTTTCCTCACAGAGGCCCACCCGTTTAGTCAACTCCCTCAAAGCCCTGCGCGTTTTCCACGGCCATGAGCAGCTTCTCCCGCAGGTCCTCAAATGAGTCGTAGGTGGGAAGGTCCAAACGATTAAAACTGGCAAAAGAATGTTAGGTTAAAAACATTTCACCTGCTTCAAGAAGCAAACTACATAAATACTGGATTAATTTAGGTGAGGATGGCGGTAGGCCTTGTATAAACACAAAACAACATCAGCAGTATGTGAACATGAAATAGTCCCCTCCAAATGTATTGGAACGGCAAAGTCAATTCCTTGTTTTTTTGTTGTATACTTAAGACATTTGTGATTCACTAGGGGGTGGGCTAGAGTGGATTCTATGGCCATTCGGGCAGCTGAACACAAATCCGACAATCATTTAGACCTATGATAAAGTTTTACATTGGTTCCTGCATTACCAGGGGAGGAAAAAAGGCGAGAAAATTACTTTTCAGCCATATTGTTTAGTAAGGTGCATAAACATGGTCTGTTTTTGGTAAATGGGCTTTCACTCATATAGCAAGGTGCTCAGAGCCCTCTCCTGACGCAGCATCAGGAGCAACGGGCGTTCAATATCTTGCTCAAGGATACATCAACATTGTCACAGGGGCAAGGCATCAAACCCACAACCTTGTGTTGAGAGACAACTACTCTACCCCTGAGCCATGCCATGGTAGGGTGATATCTGCAAAAACATTTTTGTCACCAAAATATACAGAACAGCACTTTTGAAAAATCGCTTTGAAACAATATCAGATACAATCTAACCCAAGAATTTATTCAATGTTTTAAGTAGCCAAAATGGCAACAGAATCCACTTGTTTGAAATTCAAATTCCTAAAATAGGTATCGTTTGCCCACCCCTATTTTCAGATAAATAGCTGAATATCAGACAAAGGGTTCAGAAGTTCAGCTTTTATTTCATGGTATTTAAATCTAGATGTGTCAAACAACTCAGGACGGAGCAGCTTTTGTTTCAAGTGAACACAACTATTGCAACAGACATTGTTAAATGTAAATTGACTTAATTTTATACTAAATATATTATTTTATGAATAAATTGAAAAAAAAAATGTAAACCCCCTAATGGGGAAGTTGTGTGAATTATCAGGATTATTTAATCAAAACTCAAATAAAGAAGAAAAAAATTGCTAGTGTAGCACTATTTGATTCTTCCATAATAAGCGTAGAGGAAAAAATATTTTTTTCTCAATTCAAACGCAACTCATAAAAAATTTTTTTTTTAAAAATAGAATGACTGTGACATACCACGTGTGGGCTCTGGGCAGCTTATCCGGCGTTCCCCACTGCTCAATAGTGAAAAGCTGAGGACCGTTTGAACCTGGAACAAGAACAACATTTGGTCACAAGATTTTTTTTCCCTAGCAATAGTAGCATTTAAAACATCACATATTTATTTGAAAACAAATTGGAATTTGTTTTGTAGCTCTAGTTTTGCATTTGGTTGCTGTCCATTAAAAAAGGACATAAAAGGAGGGAGGAAGGAAGGAAAGACTACCATAAAGCTCAGCGAAGCCGTTCATGGGCACCCGCGACGTTCCCGTAACGAACTGGAGAAGTCGGATCCTCTTTTCGGCATCCATTAACAGGACAACCTGACAAAAGGCAAATCATAATAGACAATTGACATTGCATAATCTAAAGGCAACAACACACATCCAATGACACATTGCACCACTGAGAAACAATGATGTAATTATTTGTAAACAGCTGAGTAATGATTTTTTTGGGTGGTCACAGTGTTGTGCTATAAGTGGAGTAGTCTTCATATTAAAAACGCGATATAATCAAATGTTGACGGTTTAACTTTCGGCACTTTTAGTACATAGTACTGGATACACAGTATCTAAAATTATTATTAGTATTACAAATATGTTTTTTAATCAAAAGTATTGTAATTAGTGTACTTACAGTAATTGTTTGAATTAATATATATAGTTTAGCGGTGAGCTATTATCCCACTACCTTTTATTGATATTTTCAGCTTTTGCCATGGAATCGTTTCAGTTCAGGTATCGAGGTAAATCAAAGTCAAATTGTTGGTATTGTGACAATGCTAGTTGGCTCCGTCTTTAATGGCATTGCGAGTTCTCCCCTTTTGTAAAAACCAAATGATAAAGACCAGCAGCTAGTAGTAGAGCCAGCCAAATGTTTAAAACACACCGTAATCTAAAACCTATTCAACTGTAAAGACCGGTTTATGAAAACAAAGTAACAATGACTGGCTCCATTCTCGGTGATGTTGTGATGTTGTAGTGCTTCGTATTTGCTGTGTGTTTAAGCCTCAAATCAAGCCAAATGATAAGCGGGAACAGGTTGAGACTTTCATCAGTGCAAACAAGTCTGTTCTTTCAAACAGACTTTGATCTTCAAAGTTGACACCAACCAGAGCAATCACGTGTTTGCATCGCAAAGCAAAACAACAACCAGACGGCATGAGCATACACAAGCAACAGACTGACCTTCCAGAACCACTGAATGACCGGGTGGTTGGGACAGTAGCCGTTCTTGTAAACCGTGTGCTGCCGCCAGTCGTTGACGTCCACGTCGCCCAGGCCGCACATGAGCAACTGCACAAACGCAGCAAGGCAATCAACTGCAAGTCTTGCGTTCAAATGTTCAATTTAGTTAATAAAGGCAAAAAATGCCTACCTCCAATTCATTTTCATCAAAGATCTTGATCAGATCTATTTGGATGAGCTCTGTGAAGCCCTGAAATCAAAGAAACGTCAGCGATTTTACTCACATCAGTGTGATACAACACCGTTTGAGGTTACATTGCCCCTTAGTGGCGACTAGGCAGTGGTGCAGAAATACCTCCAGGAAGGCATTCATCTGCTTCTGCACCCGATTGACGAACCTCCACTGGATGACCAGACTGTCGGGAGACAAAGTGTGTCACAACCGGAACCACTTTATTGTCTCTAAACATGAATTGTTACAGAATTAAGGCTCTCACTCGATGTATTCCTTCTTGTTGTCATTGGTGACCACCATGTCCGAGCCGCTGGGTTTGAGGTCCACCTGGTACGTCTTGGTGAGAAAAAAAATAAAATAAAGGTGTGAACACAGATGAACATGGCCCTGCACCCCCCGCAGATACATAAGACAATCGTACTGTATCTGTCAAATATTCCTGCTTCCGATTGGGGGATCATTAGGGCGAATTCGCTCAGAGTTTATGAAAGTATAAGGACGGAATTTGCCCAAAATGGCCAACTTCTTGTTAAATTCCAGGCAATGGTCCTTGCTACTTTTTTTTTGTGTCTCCTGTTATGATGAAACTTTCAATTCAATTTCATGCTTCTAAATTAAATGGGTTTTGGTGCTGAATTTTTATTCATTTTGCCCTTTTTCATGACCAATCCTCTAAATGATCAAGCAATTTTGAGGCCATGCTTGGTCCACATTACATAGCACGGGCAAAAAAACTTCACAATTTAGCATCATCCTTCTGTCTCGGATGTGGTCTTCCAATTGGCATTCGTTTTCCTTGAGACTTTTTCGTACATCCACTTATGATAGATATGACCACCCAACTACCTGTCAATCAATAAAACTGGCGTTGGGGGCTAATTTATTTATTTTTATTTACTTTTTACTTTCCATGCGGTTTTACTGTTATGGAGTGTGCTTTGAGCAATTGTGTTGCGGACCGTTCCAACACATACATTTTCACCAGGATATACATTTGCAAAACAACTTTGAATTTTCTCCTCTTTACATTTAAAATCCAAAACACGTGCCAATTACACTCTTATTACCACATAGCCACTTAAAGACCTGACAGAGTTGGCGCACACACTTGGCTCGTCAAAGTTATAACACTACAAATATCAATATTGACATGATTTTATATTGCCATTACAATATTTTAATCTCTGTGCAACCTTCAAAATTGCAGATATATTACTTGGCACACCCTTTCTACCCTGTAGTGACTTTGTTTTTGTTTTTTTAAATACAATTGTATAGAGGAAATGTCACCATTTTGCAAAAACAACAAGACAGACTCTTCTTTTAACCTCAAGCACCCACTTCAAAATCCAGAGAGAGTTTGCACACCTCCAAACCTCAGGTTTTTTTATTATCATTTGATAGAGGATTTAAAAAAATATTTTGCAGTAGCAAAATCAATTCACAGTCATTATACTTTTAATCTCATGCACCTCCCAGCTGTGAAAACTCCTGTTTGGAATCCCTGCTCTACATGCACTACAAAAACGTTCAAGAAAACAGCTTTCTAATGATATGGTCAATTCAAACGATATTAGGCAGCGTCACATACCTGTCCGAAGTTGTCCTCGTCGATGCAAAACCGCAGGTCCAGCTCCGTGGGATCGTTCTCCAGGATCCACTTGAGAGAGTTGTAATATTCACTGTCCTGCAGGAAAGATGGAAACATTTCAAACCGATTTACAGACCAGACTCAAGGGCCTCGGGGCTGCAATGACTCACCACAGACTCCATGTCCTTCAGGGAGATCTGTTTACCCAGCATCATCTTGTAGAACGGTCGTATGAAGAAGCCTGCAGGGGGCACAAGTGAGTTGCGTGTGAATGTCAGAGACTGAGGGGGGGGCTGTCAAAAAGAGTTCAGAAGCTCACCGTCCAGTAGCTTCCCATGAAACACGGCCATTCCCGCTACGCGTCCGATGAATTTGAAGTAAGAAAGGTGGTCCTCGTTGCACAGGCCAGAGTTTGGGTTGATCTGAAGGGTGTAATTGTCTCTGCACATACAACACGCCAACAATCAATGCAATCAATCAACCATTTTGCGGCCACTTCCATCAAATGTATGACCTTTCCGTCACTAAGGCTGGATTTACACACAACATGGTTTCACTGAGAATGACAGTTTTTTACTCGAGTGACACAGTTTGGATTTGTGTCATGACGGTGTGAACAGCGTGCAATGACCTAATTCGCGCAGCGGCCTAATAACTTATTGTTGCATCCTTTTTTTCCATTTGTTTTATATATAGAGCCTAGCAGTGTTTTCATACAAATATTAATTAATTTTCGACTTACTGAGTTAGTGTAAGTTAGGAACAGAATACGGCGCATTTCGATTAGGAAAATCCAATGAAAGACTTTTTAAAACATCGCGGACACCTCCGTATGTAAAGATGCGCACTGACCGGGGGATGGATGGTTGATGGATTGCATGTCGTCACTTTTCTTGTGAAAAGCGGACAACCTCGAGATTACCTGCAGGTGCTAAGGAACATCTTAAGCAGAAGGTTTTTCTTTTGTAATAATTTTAGACTAAAGAAGTCAAAAGCAACGGCTATACTGTCTATTCAGGGGCGTGATCACCTGACATGACTGTTGTTTGTGCTACCTTTACTCTACATTGCAAAGAAATGTGAGGTAATTGCTGGCGCCGACCAAAGCAGGCAATCAGGAACCTTCCATTATATTCCCTTGTTTTGAATATGGGGAAACAGTTTGCATCAGGATGGATTTTTGAATGAGAGGAAGACTTAGTCCAAGTGAAAGGATGTATTAACAAGTCCCAGTGGGAAAACAACACCTCAGCCAAATGGCAGTGGCATTTTTTTTTTTCTCTGTTTCAAGTTGGCAGAACTATTTCTTGGACTTACGTGGCGGAGTATTCAAAGAGACCGTAGTAGGGGTTGAACATCTCCTTGGACAAGAGGAAAAACCACTCTCTGGCTACACCCCCGTAGTCCAGGCCCTTCTCCGACTCAAACTCAATCCACAGGCGCGCTTTCAGGACGTCGGGCTTTTTGAGCGACATGATCCGACGGTACGACTCCTCAAAGATGTTGTTGCGGTGGAGCTTCATCTCAAACCGGTTGGGGATGTCAGCCTGTAATTACACAGATTAAAGAGTCTGTCAAAACAAATTGGTTGATATCACACACACCGATGTTAATATAGTGTCAACTATAACATTACGTCTGTTTTACAGTAATTTAACCAAACATCTTGACAATTGTTCCCAAGTCATACAAACTAATTTAATTTGACTAAATGGTATGTTCAAATGCAGCCAATGTCACAATTAAGGTACGTTAACCTTATTGCGACATTTTCTATGGGAAAATAGTTTTTAATTTATTTCAACTTGGAAGTCAACCAGCATGACTGAATATAAAATTGCAACCTTTTTCCTAGAGTCAGTTCCACCACTTTATGAATCATGTTATTGACCTTTTTAGCATGCTCTAACAGCCGCTCACCTAACAATTATTTATGCTCAAGATTAAGACCCCCCCCCAGCAGTAGAAAATATCATGCAACAATGATTTGAATTGTTGATTGAGAAAAAATGATCAGAGACATTACAGTCATTAATATTCAATGAGCTCCAAAGACGGCGGGAAGCATTTGCAATCAAGCATCATTATGGAAACTTTATGGAGGTTTTCCATTGTAATAATATACTGAAAATCCTGGTACCCTACTTACCGGTTTCTTTAGCTTTTTCCGAAAGTAGTCATACTTTTGCTTGAACTCTCGGGAATATGGGACCGCCTGCACAGGAGACAAGACAAGCAATTTCAAAAAACTACCAGCATCCTCATGAATGAGCAACCTTTAACTCATTCGGCTCCAGACTTTTTCATACCCTTTGTGAATTGACATAAATATATCAATGGGATGGAA
Source organism: Filicampus tigris (assembly GCF_054856515.1). Lineage (NCBI taxonomy): Eukaryota > Metazoa > Chordata > Actinopteri > Syngnathiformes > Syngnathidae > Filicampus > Filicampus tigris. The sequence goes on along the minus strand of NC_141231.1, from coordinate 8,138,971 downwards.
TGAGTTAAGTATGGACAATTTAACACTCTTGTGGCAATGGAATCACCAAAAATTGGACATCAAATTGTACTGCTTGGTCAAAACATGTTAAAGTGTCAACCTCAGAGTCGCGCTGTACAGAATTGACCCGAAGGTGTTGGCATGCTAAGTGACTAAAGCGACAGACTGACAGGAGGATGTCTGCAGTGTTAACAGAGGAGCATGTGTCGTTTGCAATGCATGGAAATCATCAGCACCGAGTGGAAACTACTCACGGGTCCGGTGATAGCAGGACTCTGAAGGCGAGGGTCCTCCCACTGTGTGTTCTTCGTATCTAGATGAGACAAAACAAACATTGCGATACTTCAAGACCCAAGGCCTTCATCGAGTAAGAGTTTTATTTCATTGACAGTGAATCCCAGCCAGCGAAAATCCACAAAGAATTGACGCCCCCGCCTCAAGGTATTTGCATGTGCATATAGATGCCGCAAATCACTTAAAAAGCAGAGGACCATAAAGCACCAACACCATGGATGCCAATCGAGCATGTACACTGTCTTCCGAGTTATCTGTGCATCGAAGTTAGTGAACGATACTGTACATCAGGGGTGCTCATTACGCCGATCGTGAGCTACCTGTCGATCGTGAAAGGAGTGTGAGAAATGGGGCCCAACCGATAATGGATTTTTGGAGGCTAATGCTGATTATCGGCAGAAAAAAATACAGATTACCGATTAATTGCCTGATTAATTACAATGCAAAATATAACTTTTTTCCCCCAATGCATTTTAATGGGTGTCAATTATACACAGATTTTCACTATTCGTGGGCTACCCTGGTCCCTATGCACAGCGAATAGCGGGGTCAACTGTAAATAAATGGTTAAGGAAAAAAAAAAAAAAAAACGTTCCTTTTTGGTTCACAGGTCCATTGTCATATGTGTGATTGTTACCAGTAGCTGAATGTGCATGTGCACAACATTCATGTGCAACATTTAACATTTTTGTTTATTTATGATGCAGTATGTTTGTACTTGATTTATTTATTTATTTAATCTACCCAAATAAATTGTGACTTTTGATTGTGTAAAGTAGTGACATGCAGGTCACTTCCTTGCTCACCTAAGCATTGCACACAAAAAAAAAAGATTTGCTTTGTTTTGAATGAAAGGTCTATACAATGACCTTATCAATAAATTATATATTTAAGTATACAAGGTAAAGTGACCAGTGTCACTTGTGTACAACTGCTGTAAATGGTGAGAGTACACACATGTAAAAACAATCAGCATTTTCTTATTATTTGCCCAATTATTTTGGGCCAATGTTTGAAGGGCCAAAATCGGCTGATTTAATCAGCTGGCCGATTAATCGGTTGGGCCCTAGTCAGTAGCTCTCATGGCATTAACTCAATCACTGCCAACAGTCCCAGTTTTATGCTATTGATATAACATACTGTAGTTGCCTGTTAATGGCAGTGAATGAATTAAAAAAAAAAAAAGAACAAAAAAGACCTCACCTATCATCCGCTGTGGAAAAAAAAAAAATCTGACGCGCTTCCTGTTTTCTATTTTTGGTTTAATTTAACTGCATATCATAGGACATACTGTTTGACATAAATACGTTAGGAGATGAGTAAGCACGACATGACCCATTGAGTAATGGAAAAGAAGAGTCTCAAGTGTCATCTTACTGTGGTCAATGTAGAACGTGCGTCCATCTGTGTGAACTCGCTCTTCCCACCCGGGCTGCAAAAAAAACAAAATGGTGGATGAGAAGGGTGAAAAAACAAAAACAATCACCATATAAAACAGGCCATGCTCAAATAGTCATTCAAATCTGTTCTGTATTTCAGACTTGATTGAACTTGTCCCTCTTCCCCCCCCCAAAAAAAAAAATAGCAAAGCTCAATCAAACACCCCAAAAAGAGACTTGATGGCTTTTACGTTTTTTTATTTTATGCATTTATTTTTTTTAAATTATTTCTCCTATTTGAGTCAGGACTGCAAAGACACGATGGATACCACTACACATGACACAGAAGGCTCATCACCACGACTATCACCACCGGCTTCTGGTTCATACCGGAGAGCGATCACTTAAGAGTCACAGGCCACACACGCACTCACCCAGCACCGGGAGTCAGGCAATTCCAGTAAGGAGATAAAGGAAAGAGGATTGAGGGAGGTGAGGGGCCTTAAAAAAGGCCAAGTCTACACTCCTGAGCTATAAAGTCCACAAATGTGGACACATGCAGTTCCAACCTCTGGTTTCAAGTTTGCTTTTGTCTCTCATTAAACCGCCATCTTATATAATAATATGCAAGGCTTACTGACATTTGCACTGCATGATTTTGTTTAGGATAGTTTAATACTTTTTATTTTTTAATTCTATGTTTTATTATTGAAACACAAACTTTGAGATACTTTATAATCCTCAAGTATGTTTTCCTTTAATTAATTGGCCAATAAATCCCTTAGCAAAAATTTCACTCGGCCAAATATCGGAATCTGCATCAGCCTCAGAACATGCATATCAGTCAGACCCTATTTGTATCTGTGTTAAAATGTTACTTGAAACATTGCCGGTGCAATTAATAAACATTTCATGACATGACCGTTTTCACTTTGGAAAGAATTATTCCACAAACAAATAACCTCAGTGGTATTTTGCGTTTAAGTGGGCCAAATTGGACGTCCACCTTCAAAGGCAACACTGAACATTCCTCTGTACACTCCTTGCTAAAAACTGTGCAGGGTGCTGTTGTCCCTCAGTGATACAGTTACACAGACATGGCGTAATCTTAGAGGCCCCCGAAAGAGAGAGCCAAAAGGGAGGGGTGCTGGTGCAGAGGCCGTGCGGAGAAAGAAAGCTGGAGGGGGATGAAAAATTAGGAAGAGGTATAACCCATTCATGCTGGTCACAAGAGAGAGAGAGAGAGAGTGACGATGAAAACATAGAAAAAGAAAGCGCAGTGCTGTCTGCAGGCATGACGTGACCACAGCGTGGCAGACCAGACAGGTAAATAGGCAGGCAGAGGGAGGGAGCCGACCAACCTCCTCTGGTAGGTGCTGCCAAACACACACGGCCCCGGGAGGGGGGGGGGGGGTTTGCGAAGGAAGTAGTGGACATTATTAGATCCACCAGAACAGAAGAGAGAAATAAGAGAACAAACACACACACACGCATGCGTACACCAACCACGCTCGCCATAAGAGTCACATTGTGGCGCGACACTAATGCTTGCTCCCTTTTCAAAACAATCCCATTTCCAGACCACACACCCAGGGTTGCCTCTATTCTCGCAGCACTAAAAAGGAAATGCCTTGCACAGCCTGATGGTGAGACAGCACCTTAATCATGGGCCTCAAGACATCAAACAATGGAACTTCAAAAGCCAAACGCCAATAAAGTCACACAGTCGGAAAAAAACTTAGGCAACGCAAAGTCGAACAAAATCCATGTATGCAACACTGCAGCTCATCTTGCTCTGTAAGCATCTAACAATTAACTTTGTCTTTTAGTGATGCCATCACGTCACTACCGGTGATTAAAAAGAGTCATTAAAAAGAAAGTTACTTAAAAAGAAAGTTACTGTGATGTAACAATCGACGATAGCTGTATATTGGTGAAAAGAAGCGGTACCCCAATTATAATTAAAAAAGAATAAAAATAAATAAAGATAATAGGGCTGAAATAAACAATTATTTTAGTAAAAATGTTAACTCCAAATCAATGCTCCGCATTAATAAAGATTCAGTTTGGTCCGTAATCTGTCTAAAAATAGGCAAAATATTTATTTTTTATTTTTATTCAACACGAAAGGTGCTTTCCATTAAAGATTCCAGAATGGTCTGGCCCCTCTCTGCCCTGGTCTCTGTTGCTTTTTCATTACAACAGCTACCAATCAATTGGGGCGGGATCAACTGACCAGGGTGGGAACGTCCGCCTCCTAGTGCAAAACCTTTCCGCTTACGCAGCAATGCTAAAAATAGATTAGCTTTTGGGCTCACATATACGCTATGGCAGCAGAGAACGACGCCGGAGCGAACAAGCTTATTTACTGTAATTCTTTCACGGATCCGAACAATGACGTCATAGATATATCACACAAATTAAGATATTACAGTCCATCAGCGATTTTACATAATAAGCGAGTTTGATCCAGTCGAGCAGATCTGTGTCAAGACTAATGTGTACTGTATGTACTGTATTTTTATGAACTGGCAGTGTCCGGCTGTGTCCCGCTTGCTGAAAACCAGGAAATGGCACGTGCAATGGAGTTACATGCCGCATCACTTATAGAAACGCCTACATCTGTTGGCCAATCAGATGACAGTAATGTCACGGCCCCCCACAACCTGTGTAGGTTTATTATTGACATTCCGAGGATTTGGACTGTTTTAAATTATACATGGTTTTTAAACGATTAATCGATTATGAAAATAATCATCAATTTATTTGATAGCTGATTAATCGTTGCATCTCTAATGTATAACAATAATTGTAAAAATGGTTTATAAAGACTTTACACTATTTACTGTAAGCAGCAAAATGTACTTACCGGAAGAGGGCCGAGTTCACCAGGCTCCATGGAGTTTTTAGTCCTCATATGGACCGGATACTTTAATCTGGGGTCCTCCTAGTTTTTGGAGTAGAGAAGGTGAAGGGAAGGATGACAAAATATTTTCGATTTTAGCTAATTATTTTTATATATAATTCAAACAACTCATTAAAATAATGCAAATTAAGAGAAGTGGCATGCTGAATAGAAGCACAGTGTTACCCACCCAGGTGGTAGTTCTGCTGTTGTGGTCGATGAAGAAAGGCCGTCCGTTGGGGGCTATCCTCATCTCCCAGCCAGGTGGCAGGAAACTCTGCTGGGCCTTGTGCTGAGACTTGGGCGAGCTGTAGGGCGACGGCTGCGGGGACTGAGGGTTGGAGAATGTGTCCTTCACTGCACGCCGCGCCTGGATGTTGTTGGCCCCCTGAATGAAAAATTACAAAGAGAAGCATCAGTCCCAAATGTCCAAAGTAAACCTTCAAAAAACAATGAAACCCTATACGGTTTGTCCAGACTGATTGACTTCAATACTCCACAATTAAGTGAAGAGATTGAGATCAACTTGTCGCTAATTACTTATTCTTGGCTTGAGGAGTCTGAATCGTTTGTAGCAATAGAGTGTGGTAAATGAAATTAGTGAGTCACCTTGATTAATTTAAATTATCTTCAACATTATCTCTAAATTCAGAGTTAAGGTAAGTGAGGGAAATATGGTAAAGTAGAAAAACAGCTGAGCAGGGTTTTGAACAACTTAATGATCCATCCCCATTAAAGTGCATGGATTTATTTATTTTTTTTAACAAATTTTAATGTTGTATTAAACAGTAAAATATCCATGTCGCAATGAACGGTTTCTCGAATCGAGACACATTATCATGGATTTAGCATTACGCTTTGAAAATCATCCGAGCGGGGCCAGCGCGATGGCGTAATTGTGTAGATGGCGGATATGACATAATCAAGCCACATTTCTGACTTGCTGGCGGTGACGTGTGTTTTTTGCACGTGTCTACATCTTAAGATGGGTTCAAATGACAATGAGCCAAAGGTAAAAATACTGACAAAAGCCCAAAACCTTTTCACTGAAAGCTGACAACAATAAGCAATGCCCAGTATGCCAATGATTCACTGAATTCACTTCCCATCACTTTTAATGAAGATGTCAGTGCCAAGTCATAATAACCTTGCTCAGTTAACTTCTTGTTCTCATAAGCTTTTAAAAGCAACCACACAAAGGCTAATTAGTGTTCCATCATCACAAAGAAATCACTCATTATCACGTGCCGATCCGAATTTAACATGACAAAACATGTTAATTAACAGAGTCTAATCTGGATGTTCTAATTATTTTACTGTTTTTTTTCACTCTGCCTTTGACTCCGGCGGTGTGTTATTATCACATAAGCCTCCACACACCTTAATTAAATCTCCGCCAGGTCGGCTCTCTCGGTAGTTCGCCAGCCAGTGATAAAGACCCTGTACCGCACACATCCTATCTTAATTAGCCACATTTTTGTGATGTATTTATCATGGCAATGCAAGATTCGATAGAAGTAGAAAGTGCTCCTTTGAACACCTTAAGAGTATAGAAAAGATAAACGCTGTCGTTGATTTACTCTCAAAAGAATGCTCCGGAGCAAAATTTCACAACAGTGGAGGTGAGGAGAACTAGTTTGAGGAAAGAAAATGATCACCCAGTTAAGCGCGGTACACACAACTCTGGAAAAACTGAGATAAATTAATAAGCCAGGTGATCATTATGGGTCATTTTGTAAAACGAGGGGTGGAGAACCTTGCTTTTCTAATCCTTAACTCATTCACTGCCATTGACAAATTTACTTCATCTTTTCACAGTCCAGCCATTCAATCCCAGGAACTTATTCATATTTTTTCAAACGTTAGAGAGGGTCTGAAAATGTCTAGCAGTGAATGAGTTCATTCATCTGTATGGCGCTACAATCGATGATTTGCTTGTTAATTCCTCTTAGGCCGCAGGTTCCCCACCCCTGTTCTAAAGGGGTTGCGGTGGACTGGGACGGGTGACTACGTCTCACCTCCAAAGGGGTAGAGAGGGTGACAGTGGGGGAGCTGAGGCTACGAGGTCGTCGGACTTGGGGCTCATGGAGGTGATTGTTGGAGGCATTAGAGGAGGCATTGGAAGAGGGGGAGGGGGCAGGTGTCAGGGCGGCGCTTGCTCCTGACGGTGAGGCCGCCCCTGCTGAGGTGCTGGCTCCATCTTCAGTCAGCTGCCGGGGAGAAAAGCACTTTTGAGGTTAAGATGGGTTGGAAACTAACATTACACATGCCACTCGTCCACTCAACAGTCGAGTGCAGCGGGAAACCACACTGCATTAAATGCATCTGTAAGAATAAACAATAGCCCCTTTTACACTGCCTGTAAAAGCCTGCATTTTATTGCAGTTCTGTATAATCGCCAATCGGCGCTGACAGAACAGGAGGATAAAGTCGGTCTTTTTAACCAGAACAGAAGGGGATGCAGTCTGCACTGCACATTGCTGTGTAGTTTAACACTTACTTTTCCCGCCCCGTTGTCCGACGACTATTTTCTACATTGCACCACTTTATGATTCTGGCATCATCTAATTATCTGACTGGGACGGAGCGTAACTGTGTGAAAGCGCACACGGATGCGGCAGTGTGCCATTTTGCTGGGTTGCACGTTAAGCGGCAGACAAATAAATACCCCACCTTCTGTTACATCTTCTATGTGATCCAAAGAAATATTTTATCTGAGACGAGAGGGATGCTAGAGGAAAGTGAAGACTGGACTGTAATACTGCAGCGCCTAGAATTAAATTGCAGCAACAGGGTAAGCTTACATTATTAACATTGAGTTAAGGTTTTCATCGTTTCTAGACCTGTACCCTCAAAATGTCTAAGTTGATACAATAAAACTGCGAGACCAATGAGCAACCAGCAATAGTTTAGGGATAAGCGCGTGACTACATTACCTTGCCGACAAATGGGTAAAACTATCTTTCGTTTTTTTTCTCTCCTTCTTTCTTGACCATTTAACATTAATTTGTTGTGGGAAGTCATTAAAAAAAAAACAAAAAAAAAAACCAGGAAGAATCCTTATACAGATTTCAAAGGTGACTATTTTTTTTATTATTGCATGATTTCATTGCTCTTTTTCCAATGTATGGATTAAAATACAAAATATTACCAGTTACTATTGCTATTTTCATCTCATCTGTGTCGGGTGCAACAGCAATATTACTTGTGTTGTAGAAGAGCATCATTACTTTAAAACATGGGCTACTAAACTGATTCTATGGTCCTTAAAACAGGTTTTTTGGTTTTCATTGTGCTCTGCTGATTGGTCACCCAGGTAACCTTTGACCAGTTAGTGAATAGTCATACTAGTAGTTGTAGAATAATGCTGGGCAGAAGACTTTCCTTTATGTGGATGTAAATCAATCTCAGCTGAAGTCGGACTGGACAGCATACTAGTTTAAACTCCATTTAGCCTTAATTGATTCAAGACACAATTAAAGAATCCCGCAATCTACCAAATTCTTAATGACCCATTAATCAATCATGCCCAATACTTGTTTTTGCCACTCATGAGGTACTAGTTTGGCACACTTAAAGTCCCAGCTGACCAGAAATAATACCCAGTACTTATCTTACGATGAGTAGGTACTGTGCAGTGGAAAAGGGGCACCAATGAAAAATACATATTTTACCTTCGCCAAGGTTATTAATTTATTTGTTTTTGTTTGCTAGTTAGGATTGTAATAAAATAACACAGTGCACAAAACATCCAAATTAAGGATCATTCAGCCTTGGCGAAGGTTTACCAAGTACTACTCAAGTTCCGCAACGGAATGCTTTTGACTGGGATCCCCTCCTTCTGATCAATGATGGGAGACAGATGGGAATCGGACAATGAGGGCAGTCAACAGATGCACAGATACAAACATAACCACCAAGATAAAAAGAGAGATTTGACGTCCATCTCCAACTAGATTTGACAGAAAAACACAGTGGAAAGAAACACGGGAAGGTGAAGACATGGCTCCGATCCGGAGTGTCAGAAAACACTAGACAAGAGAAGGAAGTCCCAGAGGTGGGCACACACACACACACAAAAAAAGAGGCCGCACAAAAGAGAACAAGGGGACGCAAGGAGACGCCACGACGATGTTGACGTAAGTTCAGCTCCCGCCTCCTTGACCTGCTGTACCTGCACAATGGGCCTAGTCCAGGTAGTGGTGCGGTTGTTATGGTTGACGTAATAAGTTCTCCCCTTGGCGTCCTTCCGCTCCTCCCATCCAGGGGGCAGGCCCGGGGTGGTCAGGTTGAACGCGGTCGCTGTGGGAGACTGGCCCCGCCCGGAGTGGAGAGAGAGCAAAAATAAATGAGTCAGAGAAGATGGGAAGGTGACGTATCTAGGAGGGAAATGTAGCATGTTTGTATAGGATCAATTCAAAGGCACGGAACCTTATGTCAGTTGAGGGGTACTGCAAAATATCAATATGGTGAAATCTTGCAATCTACAAATTATGACGATTTGATGATTGAATTGTGACACCGTGATAATATATTTGTACGATTAAGATGTTTTTATATGTAACATTCAGTACGGTTTTGAGGTGCAACGGAATGTTTTAGTTAAGGGACAGGAAGCGCAACGGCCTTCCTGTAGTCACGTATCTACTCAGTAAAAACAAATACAGAAGAGTTCAGCCTCTGGCTAGCGGAAATCAAACTAATTACCTCATTTGAAAGGCCATATCATGATCGCAAATTTCACTGGAGCAAACTTCAAGTAGCATTGAATTTACCTCTCCTGGGTTATTCAGATGGAGCCAGATGGTTTTTATAAAATAATAATAATTTACTGTTGAAACTAAATAAGATTTAATCTGTACTATATTAAATAATCCACAATGTTTTTATAAAATAATAATTCATTGTTGAAACTAAACGAGAAGCTTTAATCTGTAATATAATATATCATCATCTTTCAGAGTATTGTAATTAACTTTGTCAATAAATTAAATCCTGCCTCTCATCCAGTCAGGTGAGATAGATTCAATTTCATATTTTCAGTTTTTTTTTTCTTTCATTAAATTTGTTCTTATTTTACAAAAAAATATGACCTTAAAATCAAGGTACATCCTGAACTGATTTTCTCTTCAAACTGTTGTACAATAAATTCAGTACAAAACTTTGGAGATAAATGCTTTTTATGACATCGGTGTTTCATCCAACCATTGTTATGGAATTATAGGTATTTAAAAAAAAACAAAAAACTATGCATACATTAAGTGTACATTTTCTGTTGGTAAATTACATTGCATCATACATATGGTAGATTTTTCTGCTGATAATATATAGTATCATGAGTTAGGCTACAATTCGCACCGCTGCAAGCAGGCATTAGCTGGCAACAGAATAGATTTATAATTCTGACCTTTGAAATGTGCATGGTAAAGACAGGAACAATTCAGGAAAAAAAAACACGTAAATAAGTACAGTATATGAAGTCGTGGATGGATGCAAAAATAAAGTGATATACAAAAAAAAGAGACTATTGCTGCAATTAAATACTTTTAGCATGGCCTCCTTTCCGTGAATATTTCAGTCAGTGTTTATAAATCAAAATATCGTTCAAGTCGTTTTCAAACGTCTCTCCAACATGAAAATGCTTGTATGAAATAAGGTAAAGAAAATATTGCCAACTGTAGGGGATGTTTTTATGAATGTATTAACCAAGAGGTGCAGAAAGGTTGTATTGTACATAAACTGAGACATTACCGTGGTATCCTCACCACCTGAGACTGTTTGAGCTCTGGTTCTTCTGGAATAGGAACGCTGCTGGTGGCAGACAACAGTATTGTCAGGAGGGGGCATTAATAAAGTGGGCAAAGGAGGGTTTTTAAGGTGGGGCAGTATATTGAAGAGACTGAAAAGACAAGGGTGGCGACAGAAAGTGATTGTGCTTGGGAATGGAGTAACTTTTGGGGGTAAAGGGGAAAAAAATCAATTGAGGGAATCTAGAAATATTGATTGTGAGGTGGCTGGAAGGTACTGCAGTTGTGACTGGTTGATTGGATTATGCAAAAAAAAAAAAAAAGGTACAGTGAGTTAACAATATATTACAATTTATGTCAAGTGCAAGTGGAGTTTAAAATAAAAGATAAAAAAGGCTATGATGGAGCAATGTCATAACCTGGCAAAAACTGAGGCAAACTAGCTGCATCAAATAAGTCTGGTACTGTAGCCCACTGTAATACAAACAAAGACGCACGCAACACTGTAGAGTGATCACATCAAAGGATGCTACACGAACACTCACGATATTGCCACATAACGCAAGATCACCTTGAATACGGTGCAGGGAACTCCACACTGATAAATCTCACGGAATGTTTAAGTGCCTCTGTCTGTGCTGCTGTTTTGGTTAGCAACGGCATTTAAATGGACTCTGTGACCTAAGAACTAAAATAATTACTCAACGACAAGTTTTTTTTTCCTGATGGGAAATGGGTGTCGTCTATTTGCGTTCAGTCGACGAGGCACACTGTGACTTAATTATATGTGGAAATATGGTCAAGAGTTAGTAATATATTTTATGCAGGGTAATTTTACAGCAGTGTTAGATATAAGCATGGCGATACATTTTTACGTTTTAAAGGGTTTTTTTTTTGCAAAAATTACTGCATTAAACGTGTGCACTATATATGCCTACTAAACCTGAACAATGTTGCAGTCACGGTACCCGCTTGGTTATTGGCTGAGGTTAGCAGATGTCTGCCTGATGACACCAACCACTAATGGCAGTCATTGTTGCTGACATCAGCACTTGTAGTATTCCTTTGTTTAACAGCCCTGTGACTCAACTGTGTGACAGCCTCAAGAATCATATGACAGTCGGACTTGGAGGCTGTGACTAATAACATCTTAAATCATGTAAGGGTTTCTAACTGGAATGGTCATAGTGCTGAAGATTAAGTGTTTCCTTTTAAGTCAGCTATAAGGACAGGAAGGAAGCTGTGCGGTAATCCTAGTGAGGCAAGATGAAAGGAAAGAATGCTAAAATAAGAGGGAAAAGTGAAGCGTTAGCAAACAACACCTGTCCGGCATGGTGGGGGGAAAAGTGGGGTTAATGTGTTGTACACCCACAGCACCGACAATGGAGATGTGAAGGAGAAGCCTAAAAAAAGCCCTCAGGGAAGATCAGAGTGCTCAACAGTAACAAAACAGAAAGGGAGGAAGTAGCACAAGAGAGGTGACAGGACGGACGGAAATATAAGCGTTGGGAAATATTTACCGCAAGAGGAGGAGGCTGGGCCTGATCGCTAACGCCATCCGTCATACTGGAAGAGCGCAGTCGGTTTGACAACTGGGTCTGTCGAGAGGAGGAAGACATTTGGAAATTTTTCACAAATAGTTACAGTAGGTGGTTTCCGCCAGTTTATTTTGATTTTGCAACTACAGCGAACCTGTTTCTATTGAAGGGGGATCCATTCGCACACTTACAATACATGAAATTCCACGATGTAGAGGCCATTAAAAATAAAATAATTTCTATCTATCTATCTATCCAAATACACATTCTCAAAGACAACAAAACAAAACATTTGAATGCAAAAAAACCCGTATGTGCTGTAATGCCTATGTTTTATAAACATACATGTGCCTTTAATAGGCGCAACCTGGCAAATACTTATCGTGTGTTACATCGGCATGTCTGAGAGTGACAGCGTTCATTGTGCATTGTTTGTGCTGTTTTCCCAGTATTCAATAAACGGCAAAAAAGTGCATAGGTGACTGTTGTTCTTCTTTTCCACATACAAGGGCCTTACAGTGAATAAGCACGGTGTAAAAATTCACAGAAAGCGATCGCTTGAAAAAAAAAAAACACGATATATCAGGAGCATCCACGAACTGCGAATATACCGAAGGAAAACTATGCTAATGGGAAGTGGTTCATTTTTGGGAAAATGTCATAGAAAAAGCTAAATAGTTGACCCACTGTCATTAAACTTTAAAGATATCCCCTTAAAGAACTATAACATTAGATGGTTTTATTCCGCACCAGAACAGAGCTGGGCCCAGGCACTTCGCCATTGGTCTCGGGGGTGAACGACAGCCTCAGGCTCAAATCGTCAGAGAACTCCTGGGAGACGGGCGTCGGCGGGGGTTGTGGGGTCAGCAAGGATGACGTGCCAGGATGGGCCTGGGCCAGGCTGTCATTTGGGTCTTCCTCTGTGATTAGCTCCCAGGACTACAGACAGACAGTAAGAGATTCAACCATGACAGAATAATAACACTACTGATTGGAATGATAAACCCACGATTATGGGATGGGCTCAGGCTAAACTCTTTAACCCATTAAGGCCTAAAGCGCCTGTCTCAACAGCTCCCCAAAACCTAAGGTCGCCTTTGGAATTACCCTTGAAAACCTGAAGTTCTCCCAGAAATTCAACACTTACAAAATGATTAATATCTTAGCCCCTGTAGCAAACATAATTCCAAAAGAATTAAAGAGCTTAGACATGTGGCTTTCCCACAGGCAGAATTTATTATTATTTACTGTTTCAATCGACGACGTAAAAATAACGTGTCAGTGCAAGCGAAGTAGTATTTAAAATTGTTTTTTTTAAAAAACGAGTGGTGATTACCATCCTCTATTCTGTTACAAAGACGTCAATATCGTAATTGTCTACAAACCATATCACATCACGTTCGACTGGTTCCACTGGCCGTGCGCGTCGTCTATATAGCACTGCCGTTACTTTACTTACTTTAATCAGAGCTACCGGCGATCGGCGGCAGCCGCCATTAGCCTACCTACGGCTTGAAAAAATTCCACGACATCCTGCGCGGTCTCGCGACACCGTCACGTGTATATTCTGATGCATTAAGTTGGCTAAGAGACGGAGAATTTGATTAAAAAAGGAGAGTGACGTATCCTCCCCCGGTTTGAAAGGTAGAAAGACGCAACAGCGCTCCCTCTAGTCGTAGAAAATGTTGGCCAAACTTTGAACTTCAATGCTGACTTTTGCTGTTGGTGTCCCTCTAATATGTTTTATTTTTATTTTATTTTTTTGTGTAGACTTTTTTTTCCTCACATTGTCAATAACATCCCGCAGCTCCATGTGCTCATTCTCCAGGTCCTCGCTGATGTGGCGTCTTGAGCGGAAAACGCGATGTGCCTCCTGGTGGATCTGACGCTGGCGATTGTCGCTCTCAGTTTCTGAAATAACATCCCTAAACAGGGGAAAACGGGAGATTGCAAATTAATTTTTTTTAAAATCATGTTGATAAAGGTTACGCGTTGCACACATGAATTAAAGTACATGTTTGAGGGCCGTTTCCATTGTGTTGAACGATTGTTGTGGTTGACATAGTAGGTGCGGCCCAGGTTGTCCACCTTCTCTTCCCAGCCTGGAGGCAATGGCGGCAGCAGCTGCTGGGGTCGCTGCGAACCCGAATCCGCAGACTCATCCCATCCCTGAAATGAAATAGTCGTCCATTTTTTCATCCATTTTTAACATATGGCAGAATGGAATTGGAATCCAGAAAAAAAAAAAGAAATCTGAAAAAATATTTTAAAATATTGGGTTAGAATGACAAATAAATCTGAATATGAGAAGCTGACTATAGAATCCACAAAATTACTTCTTGTTCAGGAGTTTTGTGTCATCTTTGAATGCTAATTTTATGCAAGAGAGCCTTTTGCACTGGAAAAAAACAAACAAAAAAAAAAAAAAAATCACAGCTTCAAACCCTTTGTTGTTGGGTTTGGATTTTTATACATACATTGAGAAATGCATTATGAAAAACGAAATATATAATTTTTTTGTCCATATTTAAAATGGCATTTTGGTCATACATCAGGTTAGGAAGTGTGTGGTGCTATGCCGCCCCCAAGTACTGATGAAAGATTGTGGCCCTCTTCAGCATTTAAGTTGCCCATCCATGGTAAAGTATTCGGCACTGAATTATATTGCATCCTATCCATTAAGAACTTTGGCTTACAGACGTTTTCCTTTCATTTTTAATTGAGGGTTTCTTTTTACCCAAACTAAAGAGCAACATTAGCTAGTTCTTCTAGATTCTTTTTTGTATTCTGGGAACAAAGTTAATTGGAAAATCTTCAAAGTTAAAATAAAAAGAAAGATCCTTGCAGAAAAAAACAACTCTCCGATTTCCTTTAGTCGAGACTTAAATGTTGACCTCATTTCTCCATGTGGAAAGGAATCTGAAAACCGGAATCTTCCAGCTCAACGAGCGGTCTCAATGAGCAAAGAACGGCTCACGTAATGTGGAGTCACCACTACAATAAAGAAATCTTTAGGACAGGTTTAATGGACAACTGGATACAGCCAAAATCCCCCTGCCCCTGATTAATTAAAATCACATTAAAATGGTTGGTTTAAGATGAAGTAGTTGATTTCATGTTTTAGGACGAGTCATGAACTTTGCCACTATGCTCTGCCCACACTCATGTAAACGCAAATTTTTCACAATTTAGCCTCGCCCATTTGTCTTGTTTACGTTGTTCAAATTTGGTAGAAATGGGACCAAATTTCGACAGGTTTGTCTTTGAAAAACACCTCTAAAAAGCTAAAATGACCATCAATGACACTTCAAGGTGAAAGTGATTGATTTCCTGTATATTTGTATTTTAAAGCAAGTTATCAAACTTTTCTGTCAGACGTAAACCCAAATCCTTTGCAATTTTGCATTGCCCGTCTATCTTTTGCACATGGACCACATTTGGAAACGAGACAAAATCTCCAACGCCAGGAATATCACCTTAAATAACTGCTTATAACAAAAACGGATGACTTCCATTTTGGGCATGGGATCTTGATACTTTTGTTGATTTACTTATGCATGTCCAAATTTCATCTCTGCTGTGCTGAGGCTCATTTTTCAAATATGCCCAGAATGCTGACATTTATTTCGCTACACACAGGGGAATGTTCCAGCTGAAATATACGCAAGTCACATGATGCAATTTACAAGGATGACTGAGCTAATGCCAAGTTAATAATAATAATAAATAAACGGCATGTCTGATCTTACCTCTGCCTCTTCTCTCATTTCTCCAGCTTCCTCTTCATGTCCTCCTTGTTTGGGTAGATAGGCCATCTTCAGACGCAGGTAACCCTTCACCCTAGACTTGTGACTGTGGAAATAACAATGAGCAGGAATTAGCTAGGTAGCGAAGATAACCTAAGATGACCTATAATTTAGAATGAGGCAAATAAATCTTCTGCATGCTCCAAAAAAAATAAAAAATAACAAAATACACCTCACATCTATTTTCACCCCTTTGTTGCCACATCCTGTTTGTTGTCTCATTCGGATGATACTAACCTCCTGGGCCGCAACAGGAAGTCCTTAAACGTGTAGGGGCGCTCCATAGCAGGGTCTTCCGTCTGCAAATTAATAGAGAGTATTTATTTATTTTATTTTTTTTTTGATGGTCATCATAATCAAGAGTCACGGCTCTGGATTACGTGGCTATGAACGTCACACTGGAATGGGGTTATGTAATGCGTCTCTGGTTACACATTGGAAAAACAGAAACGATACTTTGAATTTCGTCAGCAGTCTGCCAAACTGTTTTCAGTCTCCAGCAAATACTCTGCCACTTTTCAGAGGTGTGACAAAGAAAAAAAGAAATGATGCATAAATTAAAGACTGCGACTTGTGAATGAGTATGTCGGCTTGCGTGGATCATCCACTGACTTACAACAGTTCCCTCAACTAATAAGAGACACAAATAAAGGCTGTTAAAATATGATCCTATCCTAAAATGAATCCAGATTCAGAATTTATTTTTGATCCAATGGAACCAAACGTATTAAGATTAGATTGTGATATAAGCATCCGAGCATACTAAATGATCGAGCAGATCACTACTGTGCATGAAAAAAAGGGACGGGCATCAATAGATTAATAAATCAAACATTATGAATTAGTGCTGTAGATTTAATTAATCAATGCAAAATTGACAACTCATGCTGGTAGCCCAAGAAAATAATACATTTCCCAAGTCTTTTCACGTTTTCATTAGTTATCATCCAAAATGTATAATGAATTTAGAAACTAAACTCTGAATTTACTGTCCAGTGTCTTTAAGAATTTTGCCAACTACATGAATTTATTTGTTGATTAATTGCGTAGCAGCATTGGCACTGTTCAATTTGTTTACAACTACTCAGGTCAAGTCAAGAATTGTCTTTACAATACAGGTATATTCTATACGCTCCCACTATTCTAAACACAGTATTTTACACTCAATGAATATTGTGTTTGTGGAACACAGATTAAGAAATAAAGTCCACCTGTTTATTTCCATCTCAGTTTGCGAACATCACATGACCAAACTCAGAAAACAGGTGAAACCTGATTGTTTGTCGCCCCATGAGATGGATAAACTTGGCTGGATTTTGCTGCTTAATTCATATTCAGCAAATGTAGTATTAATCAGAATGCCATGTTTATACCAGTGGGGGTGCTTAACTAAAAACATTATTGTAAGTGTATGTGTACACCTCAAACCCACTGTGTCTTTGGTTTTAGAACCAGTTATATCACCAAAGTCTGCATTTTCCCACTGAAACTATGTAAATCTGACCGGAGTGGCTTTTTCCATGCGGTCCAAATCGGGGACAGTCGCCTTATTGTTTACATTCTAGACATCTTCGTGTCTTTCCAAACAGGGAGCACTGCTCGGCTATTAAAGCAACAACAAGAAGCTACTTGTGTGAGCACTTTCCTCACACCAGAGACCACAAAAGCAGAATTGAATTGTAAAGAATGAAAAGGAGTGCCAAGGCATCTAAAAAAGGTCTAAATACCCCAATCTGATTTTGTCTATTTTACATGTACATTTCAAATGAGCCTTCAAACAACCCTCATATTGAAATGCCCAAGTGTTAACACAGGGCAGAAACAACATTAGGGAAGTAATGCCTGGGAAAATTGGGAGAGGCAGCAGACAATGGATTGAACTTGAGTACCAGTTTAAAGAGTTTGAAGAAGATCAGAGTACCAGGTGCAATGGTACAAAGTTCCGCTATCTACAGTATGAGTACACTACGCAAAGCAGATTAATTCCTTTAGGGCAGGACGAGCACAAACGAGACGTTTGGTCGAGCTCTGATCCTTCAGAATTGAGTTTGAGTTGAGTTTCCTGTTTTACGGTGAGTCATAAAATGTATTACCATGCGCCGCCGACACGAACAGATTAAAGTCTTAGATAGACCAATCCGATTTCGGATGTCGGTAAGCGTCGGGGCATCGGATTGCATCGTCTGATTGATGTATCGAACACAGTCGTAACATCAGACGCCCTCAGCATGTTGAATCGGCGTCGTGACATTTGGTCCCGCTGATTGGCTGTTAGCTAGCACACGGGGCAAGAACAGGAAGTGACATATGCAGATAAACATTGAGCACACCTTTGCTGTCTTAATCTTACAAGTACAAGAGCGAGGGTTGACAGTGACAATATGGTGTCAAGAGCTTGAGGATTTGCCTGGCGTGGGAGTTCATCGTGAGCGGAAAATATAACTGCATGCATTGTTTACGTTTTTATAATCCGCCCCCGGCCAATAGCTTTCCGGTTGGCTTTTTCTAACCATGAGAAACAGTGATCACTGTGGTATGGAGGGGTATTACGTCTCATGTAGAAGGTACTTCAATGGTCAGCGTCGCTGTCTGTCGTTGCGGTGTATTTTTCCAGCGCGACGTGCCGACAGTCGGCTTGACGCCGCTGGGGCTAAGCGTCGGTCACAGTTGGCCAGCAGCGGATTAGGCTATCTAGGCCTTTACAAACTAAAATGTTTAGCTATTTTGTGTGTTCCCATCCGTCTAAATTGTGTGGTTAAAACTGGACAAATTCTCTTGGACCAGAGCATTTCTAAAATGACTGCTTCAAACAAAAATTGAAGACATTTTGTGTCTTTTTGGGAATGGGTTTTGCGATTTTGGTGTAACTACTTATGATAATCATGGGGATCAAACTCCATCTTCCTAGGTGAAACTGGTTTCAGAGAAACAAAAAAAAAAAAACACTAACATCGTTACTTCAAAAATGGCGACACTAAATAGTTGCACAGAATGCATATACAAGCTCAACAAAATAGCAGCACTAGCAATACTAAGCTAGCCATTATCACTGTTTGTTTCATTTTTTTTCCAAATGGTAGGGTAAAAGAGGGTCTGAAAATGTCTGGTACTGAATGAGTTAGCACTACACTGACGCATCAATATCGGAACTGTGTGACTTGCACCATGAAGTGTAGATACAAGTCAAGACAAACGCACACAGAACTCACCGGCAAATGACTAAGAGGAACGTCCACTTGTCCCAAAAAATCATCTCTGGTCTAGAAAAAAAAAAAAAAGGGGGTCAGACGGTGTACCAGCTTTTTAAGAACTGACAACAATTTCAACTGGGGAAGAGAAGGGAAAACCACAGTGAGTGTTGAGGTATTGCAGTATTGCCAAGGAGATTTGAAGAAGAAAAAAACATATATAGCAACAATTTATCAAAGAAAGGGATTGATTTCAAGTAATCTCCAAAAATAACCTCTGGCCTTTTTTTATGAGCATCTGATAATTACAAAACAGCATGTTTACTTGGAGAACATCTTTATCGGGATCTTATTATGTGACAGCACTTTTATATCTGGCAAGGAGCACAGTTTTTACATATGTCCAAGACAGAAGGCTCAGTCTATGTAGGCCTTTGGTATCAGAAACCCCATAAACCCAAAGAAGAACATCCAACTGCAACACAGAAGCCACATTAGCCAGACAGAGGAAGAAGAGGGTTGTTGCCATGACAACATCAGGAACAAAACCAGGGAAGAAGGCTTGTGAATCAAATAAAAGGAAACCTGTAGATTTGTCCATCCCTTTGCTGTAATTAACGCAGACTGGAAAAAGGGGAGAAAAAAAGAGGGAGGAAATGACAGCGAATGATTGCGCTGCACAACAGTGGCCCCCTCCTCAAGAGGGACAAAGATTACCTGTCCGATGTGGAAAAGCCCATTCTTGGTAGAGGCCTGTGCGTGGGACATAACTGATTTAGATGGCAGACTTCATAGACATGGGTGTGGAGAGATCGATTTTTGAGCATCTAACCACCTTGCATGTTTCGCCACTTGATAGTTAACCCTTGTAATACGACGCAAACTTCAGGAGTAAAAAGGGTGCCGTGTTTCTTGTCAGGCTCATTCATGCTCAACACATGTATAAAAATAAATGCATGTTTTTAAATTGTGAGGAGTCAATCAAAATTCGCCCCAAATACAAAGAAGAAGATTTATCATGAAAGCTAAATTTGAGGCTGAGTCATAGGTGACCAGTGGTTTGTCTGCAAGTTGTGGTCGGTAGTATCAGTAAGGTTCCAAGATGGACAGAAATATGGTCATGCACTGCATTTTAAAATGACTCCTCTTAAGAAAACGTACCATAGAAGCACATCTGTTTTATTTGATTACCAACATTTCGACGTCACGGGGCATTTTAGTGTAACCAAATTAACAGACTGTGGTAATTTAATTTCCCATAACAAAAAAAAAAATGTAAACGCTTGAAATTTTCCAATCCAGTGAGAATACTCATTGAGTCTACATCTCCATTGTGGCAGATAATCATATCCGAGCGGACCCCAAGTGCTGCCTAGAATTATTGAGGGAAGAGTGGGCAGGCATACGCAGCTTTATCATCCTCCTCTTGTGTGGCATAACACTCTTAACAGACCAGGAATCCAATGGTGAAAGTTGAGTCACACGGCAGCGCTTGTCGGTTATTATAGCACAGCTATGTCAACAACAGATGAGTGAATCTCGCACATTTAAACACACCTCGACTTACACAGGTACCCCCCCCCCCAACACACACACTTCAACAATTTTTCAGATGTGGAAAAAAAAAAAGCCACAGTATCACAGTATCTGCTTTCATTTCCTAAACCAAGCGGAAAATCTACTAAGTGACTGCCAAACTCCCAAAACGGTGACTCATAAACCCCATCTTAACTAGGAGTATTGTGTCACGGGTCAATTCTGTCATCGGAATTAACACAACACTTTGTTTTGAAAATCAGCTTTGAATAAAACTTATTGACTAATGCTTTCAGCACTGGAGGGGCACCGGACTTAACCTCAACCTGGTCATCACCTAGTTTGCTGCAGAAATAACACATTAAACTTGCAGTTTGGTTACGGCAATAAACAGCCCGCACAACAGCACCCTGGGGAGACGCGGCTGTTTTTTGTGTCCTTTAACGCAGGAGAGCATTTTAAGCTGCGGGTATGTGTATGTGGTGGGCTATAATTGCAGAGTCATCAAAGGGTCACAGTTGAGCCATGCAGCTGCCTCCCTGGGCCAGGTTACACTAGGGGTTGGGAGGGTGTCGCCAAAGATCAACAGCATGAGGGATGAGGGCCGAATGGGGCAGCCAGCATATGGAGGGTTAAGGACGAGAACAAGTATATCAGCTTTTCCCTAACGTCGCAACAGAATTGGTTCCCTGCCCTATCCTGCATTAGGCATTTTATTTTTTTTAAGTTTATTTCAGTTTCAAATAAAACTCACTTTTTCACTTTTTCTTTTGTGAAAAGAAATGCTAATGTGTAATTGGGCTGCCACAAACGACTATTTTGCTCGTCGACTAATCACTAACAGTAGTCGCGATTAGTCAACTAGTCGGATAATATATAAATTGCGGCAAATCGCAGCAGCGAGCTGCTGCTCTTATAATAAGCATCATTCGCTTCCAGCTTCAATTCTTTATGTACCAACTAATCATGAAAACAATTAAGACGGTAGTACATTCAACTTGTATTAAACAACTCAAGCCATCATTCCTGACATGTTTATAAATAAGGGAGCGACATAAATTGATGATGATACTCTGGCCTTAAATTTTTTTGCTGTAATTCTTTAGTGCGTTTTAAAATTGAACCAAAACTATGCACTATGCAGAGTTGCACTAATACAGTGAAATTATCTATGAATACAAAAAGAAGTACTTGTATACATTTCAATCTTCTTGAGCACCAAGACCTTTTTTTTAACGGAAGGTAGTGAAATCAGGAGTAAATTGGGAAAATGCTTCGTGCTAAACGAAGCTAAAATAAACACTTGTATTGGTTTTTAATTTTGTGTTAGTTTAAACTTCATCAAAAAGGTTTTGTTTTCCTTCACTAGTATGCATAATTTAAAAGTAGTAAATTGATCTACATATTACACAAAATGTGGTATGCACCTGTAACAAAAAAAAGGAACATTTTTTTTTTTACTATAACATAGTACATTGCAAGAAACTTAATTATGGGTTTTATTGTTATGTGATGCCGATGAGTGGCACATATGTCGTTTTTGTGTTGAGTGCTGATATTTCCCAGTTCATGAACACATCACTCCGTTCGCAAGTGAGAGAGAAAGAGAGGGAGAGCAAGCAGCCCTAATGTGTAATTATTCTACCAGACCGCCATTAAACTACTTTGGATGACGCCACCATAATGGAGTCCAATTTTATTGATGTAGTTGATTTAAGGACACTGTTGGAATCACTTGTTGATGGCACCATCAGAAAATATTCGTCCCTCAAGTCTTTTGAGATATTTAACTGCGAAAGTCTCAGGACACACATTTTACCCGTATCACTGAACACCTCAGGTCCCTTCCAAAACATAGCTCTTATATTTCAGTTGTCAAATACGTTATTATCCATCTTTTAACCAAAATTGTGGGAACATTTTGGGGAAGGCTCCTTTCTGTTCCACCATGAATGTGTAGAATACTTTTCCATAGAGTTTAATAGATGTGACAGAGAAAATGATTTCACCAACATGAGCAACTGGGGTTGATGAAGAGCAAGTTGTCAAAGTCAAATTCTCAGAATATGTATTTAATAGCACATATATTAATTGGATTTAACGAACTCAATCAAATGTAAATAAAAAGTACGGTAGATACAACTTAAAAAGATTTGTAAAGATATTTGTTAAAAAGTAAGTAGCATCCACTCATAAAAGTGTATTTTAAAACTCAAGTAACTAACCTCAAACACTAAAAGAAAAACTCAAGTAGGATGAAAACAAAAATTCAAGTAGGATTTACGTGCAAACATATTTTACACATTTAAAAACTTTAGTTGTCTTGTTTGTTGGAACTACTTCATAAATTGATGCAATTAGTTGTCTTACATTTTCTAAGTACATTGAGCTCCATTTTTTTTTTTTTCAGTGAGCATTCTTTGTGAATGGCCACTAGAGAGAGAGTGGTCCCGGCAGGGCATGGTGGGCATGCTGAAGTTGGCACACACAAACACATGCAGGGTTTTGGGGTCTTTAAAATGGCCCACTTGGGGATTTGGGGAAGACCTTTCATTGCTGTCTATTTGAGGAGAAATGAACGGCCCTGGCATGGTAGCACATTGGCAGTAGATACTACTGACAGAAACAGACTACGGTTTAAAAGTTGGAGGACTGTTTGACAATTTTACGTGCACAAAAACAAAACTGAACACTCAGCGTTCTAACATCTCAATTGTCCTGTCCAGCATCCTATTGCCATGAAAGCAAGATAATAAAATCCAGGAGCATACTAGCAGAGAGCCAAAGAAGACAGAGCCTGCCTGCTCTCCAAATCAGCAGGCACACTTGAGGCGGTCTAAAGATAGAAACAACCGAGGAACACTGGTCTCGGTCGGTATTACTAGCAAGTTTAAAGGTCTGAAATTAAACAAGTGTGTACCGAAAAATGAACCAGTCACTCGTTATTGCTGCCAACTATGGCTGAATTGGGCAATGCGCGTGAAATTTCCAACTCATTAGGGAGCTTGCTGTTGCTAAGTGTAAAAAATGTGTGCTCACTCCCCAGATTGTCATCGCCGTCCGTCTACACCACGCAGAGCTACTCCTCATCTTAGTTGGAAGGAATAAAACAAAGTGAAACACCAGCTGCTTCCCATACTACATGGAAAATAATGAATTCATCCCCCAAGGTTTGCGCAACACGACAAAATTCAACGCAATTCTCAATGAGTCCAAATTCGAGCTAAATGCATAGCCTGCAACGCCTGTTCAGAATACATGCTAGTTATCATGTTTAGTAGACAATATTTACTATGCGTAAATCTCAACAATAACAACAACAAAATCATGTGATTTTGGAAAAAGAACGAACAGATTTGCAGGGGAACACTTATCCAACTGAGTTTTCCCAGCAATGTTTACCTTGGGATTACTTGATGATGAGTCATCGTCAAGGATCACATCCTGATCTCCAGCTCCACCCGGGTTAAAGTAAATCTTGAGATGGGGCTGTCTTGGAGGGGGATCTCCACTGATTTTAAAAGTACAACCATTCGATTTTGTGTCCTTTCTCAGATTCTCCTCTATTGGTTGATTATCTGGACCAGCTGTCAGTTTATCTGGTATGTTGTCTGGTGCATTTTCCACCAAAAGTGGAGACGAACCTCTTTCCAGCCTAATTCTGGGGTAACGGACAATACGGCCACTGCTTGGCCTAACAAGATCTATATTGGTGTGTTCCTCCTGGGGTGAATCTGACTGCTGCCTGCACTGGCTCAGATCTTGGTTCTGGTTTTGCTGGAGTTGAAACACAAGTCGCTGTGTTCCACTATTAGAAGTGGGGGACTGCTGCTGCATAGTCCATCCAGAACCACCATATGGTAAAATTCTAAGATGCCGTACGTCGGAACCATCGGTTGAGTTCCTCCGAATTCGAATGCCACCGACACTGATACCTTGCTGGCCTCTGCTGTACACATTTTGGCCATTCGGACCAATGCTGAAGACCCTGCGCTTTGGAAAATTTGGCTCTGTCACAAATATTGGCGAGTTAGTAGAATCCGGACCGCAGTATGGAGGAGGTGGTTGTCGCGGAATATCTGCTTGACCCGACGCTTCGGCGTACGTAGGCGCGGGTCCCGGCGGAGTATAGCACGGTGGCAAGACATCATCAGCGTGGCCACCGGAATCCCCATTACTTGTTCCATCAGTGCGCTGAAGCGAGATGTGCATGGAGGAGCTTTTTGTGGGCCGTGGCTCGGCATAGGCTGCAAGCTGGGGTATGAACATCGAAGAACTGCGTTTAAGCAGCGGTTCCGGGCGCGAACCAATGGCCAGTGGAAGAACTGGCTGCTCCGCGGCCTCCTGCGAAGGGCTTAATGCCATAGCTGGTTGAGTGTGAAGCGCCATGGCGACATCATTGTCTCCATTCTGCTCTTCTGCTTCTCCTTCCAGTATCTCCGGGGCGGTGTTGCTGCGGTTGGAGCCGAAATACAGACGCAGACGTGCCATTCTTACGTCTCGCCCGACAGCCTCACTCCCTCCAAAGGGCTGTCTGGTTGTCCTGTCCTCCAAGAGTCGCGCACGTCGTTCTTTTGGCTGGCCAGATGACTGATCCCCGTTTTTCTTCCTCTCCCTCTAGCCCCGCTCCCATTAGGTCCCACCCACCTCGAGTCCCTTCCACAACTTTCCTTCCACAAGTAAATACTACAGGGGGGAAAAAAAAGAACGTCACGCCACAAAAAACAAGGGCAGAAAACCACACGACACTTGAAGGAATGATGGGATATAAAAATAAAAACAAAATAAAGAAGGGTCTGTTATTTTCCAGGTTCTTAGCAAGATCAAGCACTAGCGACAGACAGCAGAAATAGCCTGAGCCTAGTGACAGCCAGCATTCCTGACATGATTGGATAAGGGCGGCCGGCGCTTCTGGTTTCCAGGGTGACAGCGGGGTTGCCTGGCAGTCATGTGACTACAAATGACCCCTCAGCACCGGGCAACATGTGCCATTACGATGCAATGCTACCCCCAAGTGCCAGTTGGGTGGAGGGTTACCCAAGAAGTGACACCCTAACCCGGTCACACAGTGATCTTTATTTTCTGAACTGCCCACTAACATCATTAAAATATCAACTATGTTAAGAAAACAAAAAAGGTATTTAAGCCTCTGATTTATTGTGGCTTGGAGATGAGGAGATAAGGTATGGCTCAAAATAGACTGAGAAAGGCAGCAGAACAGTGAGAGGCAAAATATCACAGATCTGACAGGAGAGAAATCTATGCGGTGAGAGATTTTCTAGGCTTCTCTGTATCTAAAGGCTTCTCAAGTTACAGCATATCTTTGATACTATTTTAGTCCAAAATGCTGAAATCAGGTGCGGACGCTGAAGCACTGCCGACTGATAACAAGCAACATGATACGACACTGTATCCGCAAAGGAAATTGAGGAATTAAGATACTTGGGTTGAGATTTTTCAGGGACTAAGGCAGAGAATCGACAAAGCTCTTTGTGAATTAACATTTCAGAGTCACAGTGGATAAAAATCAGCGTGACCGTTTTGGCCAGTGCTTCAGCTCAAAGGGTGTCACCATTTCACAAAACGGGAAGCAGACAACCAAGACACTGACAGTGGGAAAATAGCAAAAGACCTCAGTTAAGTAAGACCTAAGGAAATACTGATGGAGGCAGAGAAACAGAAGAAGAGTTTGTCGAGCATAAGACACTGTGTGCTGTGTTGGGCACCGTCAATACATGTTTGTGTGCGAGAAATGTGAGCGAACGTGGATAAAAGAAATGCCAATGTGTGATCCGATGGCACAAAGCCACGTTTGCCAAGGACCAGTCTGGTTCAAACAAAATATAACACTGAAACTATTCGGACTACTTTTTTTTTTTTTTTTAATATATACTTTGAGCAAAAACTTTTTTTTTTTTTAATAAATATGACTTCTTCAGACTGGAGATTTTGGCGGGTGTCTGGGTGACTTATTGCTCCCCCCCACCCCCCCTAAAAAATTGTTTTTTTAAAAAGCCACCTGATAACGGACCTGAGAGGTGTTTGAAGTTGATTCGTAAGGAAGCGGCTGGGTGACTGTAACATTTTGGTTTCAAGACCAACACAAAATAAGTGACCCTTGCGGACTAAGAAAACTAAGTTGTTCCAGGCTTTCCCTAACCGGTTAGTTGGAGGCATAGAATCATCTTGGGAGGGTGGGGGAAAAAAAAAAATTGGATCAAAGGGGTTTTAGTCAAAACAGACCGGCTCTGTGGACAAAGCATAAATTGCAAAGAGATCCTTCAAAATAAAGTGCAGTAGTGTTTGAGGAAAGGTCCCTGCATGCACCATGAGATGGAAAAGCCCTCCTCAGACATATAAGGAGAGAAACAGGCTTGAGGCTGCCTAAGCTCCACTTTCATGTGTCATCCCGCTGTCACTGCAACACAACGCTCACGTTGGGGAAAATATGACCTGCCCTTTTCTTGGAAGGCCACGTGCCAGCAATACCACTTGACGTTCAGGGCGCAGTACTGATAGATGCAAGGATTATATACGTAAGATTTATATGACCCTGCAAATTCCACTTGAGTATTTGGTGTTCGTCAGCTCACAAAAGAAACATTCTCTGCAAGGCCTTGTAAGAAGGGTTCATCCAGCCAGAGACATAAATTGTATCCTGGTAAGCAATCTCTAATGGGTCTACCAAACATCATTAGAATGACCTTCCAGGAGCTAAAGTTACTGAGAAACTGCAAAAACACCTGCTTCAGGGAAAGTCTTTCCATAGAAAAACCACACTGCTTGTCTCTGTCTTGGGGCAGGATTACTTGGAAATCAAGGCTTAGGGAAAGCTGTCAACTAGTCGATTCATTATCACGACCTATATGTGTTGTTTTTAATTGCTGTAACACTTGACATTATATCTAGCCGTTATGGCGATAACATGCTCAGCTTCACAAGTCAAACAAGCATGCATTTTTCTTGTGACAGGAGGAATATTTTCATTGTTACTGCGCAACAGTCGTCGGTCAGCTCAATACAGGTCGCCCCGAAAATCCTTTTGTATTATATTGGGAATGCTCATAAGCATATTAAGATTGAATAATGCAAAGGTGGAGATCGAGTTGAGTAAGTTGCTGAATGATGACCGCCATGGTGAAAGATAAAAACATATAAATTGATTCCAAAGGGCTATGTGAGGATGTAGTAAGGCAACATCAGTTTTATTATCATCACATTACATTTGGAAGATATTAATCCATAACGCAGCACTGGAAAAATTCTCATGTCTGGAACAATGGAAACTATGAACATTTATAAAAGCAAAAAATGGAGGGGGGTGGAGGGTCGGCTAAATGATACGGCGGGTGAAACTACACTAAATATAGAGAGCGATAATGGAAACTGTCAAAACAACTATTAGTAAATGAAGAAGGAAACAGGGGTAAGGAAGGATAACACTTACCAATCTGTTCTCATCGAACACCTCAAAGAGGAGCCTGTGATTCTGTGGACACACCTGCATAGGCGCCAAAAGCAATAGTGTTAATCATGTCTACTGTAGAGATATGCATGAACGCAACATCAAAGCACATTTAGCTTCTTTCTTTTACACATGAACTAGCAAGGTAAGATATTGCCACACTTTCACACAAGGACACAAGGACACAATATTCCACTGTCAGATAATTTGATGACAGTGACAGAATCCCGTCTGACGTAAAAAATATTTGTTGCACCCTTTACATCTTGGTTCCGGCATTTTTCTAAACAGAATTTGTCTCTGTGCTGTTTGTACAGAACAGCAACATAAAAAAATGGCAGCTTTTTACAATCAGTGCACATGAAAAAAAACTTTACATACATGTGCCGTCCCTCCTACAGTAGAAAATTCCCCAGTCAACACCCCCATTATGTTGCATAGAACATTAACATGGAATAAAGGTGAAATGTCAGCTTTTACAGCATGCGCAAAAAGCTGTCATAAACACATAACTCTGTAAAAAAAGGGAAACCAACGTGACATAAGCAAAAAAGAAAAAGGAAAAAAAAATCAAAAGAAACTGATGCTCACCCTGAAGTAGAATTCCTCATTCCATTTGGGATTGAGTGTCTAAAACATCAAGTATACAAATGGTTAGTCTGGTGATGAAATACGATGCATAGCTTCTAGAGAAAACAACGGGTATGAATTCTACAGTAAATGGTGGGCCTTAGGGCCAAAGGAAAAATGCATATATCTGTATTTTTTTTTTATAATGAAACACGACGTTTATGTATAGAAGGTTACAGCCCACCTTGTAGCCATGCGTCCAGGTACGTTTCAGTTTACCATGGCAAAGTTCAGAAAGGCAAACAGTGATTAGACTTGGGTATCCACCACATATTTCTAGACGCAGAATGTCATGCTAACGAAGGGGTACTGAAAAAAGTGACTTTTGCGATGGATAGTGAGGGACCATTCACAATGGAAATTAGTTATTGGCATAAAAATTGATTGATTTGAGAGTTTGTCGATTGTGTGGAATTAATTGTTGAGTAATTGTGTCATGAAATAATTGGCTGTCCAAAGAAGAGACCTAAGGTCAGCTACAGGAAGGCGAGTTACAGCCACATTACTAAGTACTCCGGGTAGAATTTGTCTGCTCAATAGTGACACTGGCATAGAAACAGAATATTAAAATTACCTATTACATTAATGTTTAATGATAACAATGAACCAATTAGTAATTTCCCACATGGTTGCGACAGCAAATTCAGTAAAATGCCCATCCCCCTAATGTATAGTAACGCAACAATATGCGTACCAAACCAAACTGAGTTGAACCATACCAGTAGGTGGAAAAGAGGCTTTAGTTGAGACGCAAAATCCTGAAATCTGCATCTCACTTTCAGTATTTTATTGGGCTGAAGAGTTTGTGGCACATACAATTAAAATGCCATTGATCAACGACGCGGCCTAACGCAAGAATGCCGGTGACGGCTAAAGCCTAGTTAATGAACCCCATCTCCCACCCCCCACGATGATACAAAAAAATAATGTATACACAATCAGATTCTTTGTTTTTTAAAAAAAATTTTTAGGTGAGGTCTCTCTCACAAGTCAAACTTTTATCTCCGTAATAAAAGATGTCATGAAAAGGTGTCCTACTTAAAAAGACATAAAAGAATGGAAGACGCTTCTTTTTTCTGCTCCACATAGCAGTGCATTGTCAGCTATTTATATCCAATAAGGCAAGCATGGCCACTGGCAGCATATGTCTGCCTGCATGTGGGAGTTATGGGGGGGTGACTGCCCCAAGCTCAGCTGGATGGTTGCAACGTAAATAAATGAGAGTCTATTACAAGGGAGGCCTTTATTTGTACAAATGCATTTCTGGAATATTAATACACAACACTAGCATAAACTGCTACACAATTTGGCATTACGGGAAAAATACAGAAACATTACAAGAAATGTGGCAGACTTGGTAGAAATGGTACATTTTGTAGCTTCCCAGAACAAACATGGACACACGCAAGACTGTGCAGCGATAAATAATATGACAGTTTTGGTATGTTATGATTTCAGTAAAGTGATACTGCAGCTTAAAATGAGAATGAAAGCCAATTTGTAGGTATGTTGTCCTTTTGGCGGTGAGCAGTGTTGTGTTCCTGTCAAACATACCTTTTAGTTTCATCAGATTATACCAAACTTTCCCCAACACATGTAGGAAAATGTGTTACGAGTTATTTCACTTTCATAAAAAGATAAAAATAAAAATGCAGCAAAACGACAAACAGTGAGGCACTGGTTGGAAGTGGCAGAGCTCCGCAGACAAACAATGCGCATATCATTTTGGAGCAACTACATACTGTCAGATATTGGAATGCTAATCGACGTTAATGACTCCACATTGTGCAAGATAATCTTC
Source organism: Filicampus tigris (assembly GCF_054856515.1). NCBI lineage: Eukaryota > Metazoa > Chordata > Actinopteri > Syngnathiformes > Syngnathidae > Filicampus > Filicampus tigris. The sequence goes on along the minus strand of NC_141231.1, from coordinate 8,108,682 downwards.
AATACCGCATAGGTAACTCATTTACAACAAGGGCTGTCACAACAAATATTTTGCTAGTCGACTAGTCACCGATAGTAGTCGCGATTAGTCAACTAATCGGCTGTAAGTAAATAAGTAAGTAAATAGTAGCATATCGCAAGAGCAAGCAGCTGCCCTTATATAACCATCATTATCTGATAGCCTGCATTCTTTAAAGTATGGGCATTTAAAGATGCACTCCGCAGGATTTTGCCCCAAAATCTCTTTACAATATCCTTTTCAACTGACCATTATGATTCACACATCTTATAAATAGCAGATTAACACTTTAGATGTTCACAATGGGTATTCTTGCAAGACTCTGGAGAATAATTTTCAGACATGTTTGAAAATTGGATGCAACTTAAATTGAGGGTGATACTGTGGCCTTAGCATTTTTGACTTAATGTTTACTGCATTTTAAAATGGAACCAAAAACTATAAACTTTGCATAGTCGCACTATGAATACTATGAATTTATCAATAAGTACCAAAAAAGAGATACTTGTAAATATACAGTATTACACCCACACACACAAAGAGAGGTGTCTATTTGAGGGAGGTATTTATTTGTTTTAAGTGGCTCGCGGTAATTAAATGGGACATGGTGTCTATTAAAAGGGACTGTCACTATTTGAGGAAGTAAGTAGCATTAGCCTTCACTGCTGTGACTACATGAGAAACACATTTCTTGAAGCATAAGGGCAGGAAACAGCAGTGTGAGAGGAGAGAAACGTAAGCTGCAGGACAGTAATTGTGCGGGAGGACATGATTAGAACAGGCGTGGCTAATCTGATAAGGTCAAAGCAAATTAGAGCTCACGCAAATTTAAGCAGAGGAAAAGAAGCAGCAGCATAATGCCAGATTGCTACTTACCTTTTTTATCGTTTTTGTCTGGACAAGGGCGAGCTCTCGGGTTTCGTCAGTGACATAGAGGGACAGTTTGACGTAAGGGTCACTGCAGACAAAACAAAAAAAAGCCTCAGAATTCACAAGTTAAAAACAAAGTCCAGGGTTCTTTTTAACCTTTGATTTTGAATTCCCTAAAACTAAAACAGAACACTCTCGTCCACAGATTTAATTTTTTTAAGGAAAAAAAAAAAAAATATATATATATATATATATATATATATATATATATATATATAGATATATATATATATATATATATATATATATATATATATTGAACCGCTGAACTTTCTCAATGTTTAATTTTAATTTACTCATATGCACTAGTTGGGATAAATATAATTGATAAGTCGATTGCGAAGAATTCTCTAAAATGTATGGAATTAATTGTTGATTAACTGTCTTGATGCAATTCAGGCAGAATGGAGTGCAATACTTGGCTGCAATCAGCAGAGGCGCTGTGGATTCAATCTTGGTTAGTTGGCTTTCTGAATATCATGACACCCGCTGTGCTATTATTTACTTGGCATGTAGTGTATAAAATATTACTCTTAAAATTCTATAAAACTAAAAAAAAAAATTATACCATTTTTAAAAAGGTGCAATTGTATAAATTCAAGTATGATTTTCTTGTGTAAACAAAGTGCGTTGGATATAAATGTATATTAACAATCGTTTTTTATACAATTATGCCAATTTTGAAATCGTGGAGTGTAATAATCGTAACTGTAATTGAATGTCTTATTGATGAAGTTGCAGGGCTAAAAATGGGAATAGCATTCCCGGATAAGTAACTGTAATGATTAAAACAAAAAAACAAAAAAAAAGAGAGAGCGAGCATGTGAACATCCAGCTTGTTTTGAAGACAAAGTTGCTGCAGAGAAGCTCTCGATAAAAGCTCACTACTGAACAAAAGTAAAAGGAAACTATGGAAAGCTGTGTATATGTTTGTCTGCATCTTAGCAAGCTACTTCGTTGTTAATCAAGATTGGACACTGGACATCAAGATGGTACCAAGTTTTTTTTTTTTTATAGAGTCAAACTACTTCCACTTTTGTTGAAAATGTAGGCTGTGCGTTATCGTTTCAGTGCTCTTGCTCCAGCGACCTAAAGTGCTCAACTTGATCGCTGATTATTATAATTGCCTGAGCGAAGCCCACTGCCTCTAATTGTGTGGTCGTGAGCTTGTGTGCTCCAACTAAACAGATACAATTGGACCGCTGTGTTGTCAATTCGCTGACAACTCTCACTTGTCTTCTTCACTTGGAAAAAAAAAAAAAAAAAAAGAGAACCCCCCCCCCAAGTAGAAGGCCTGCTTCTATGCAACCACTTGTGAGAGAAAGCTTGAGGCATTCAAACGGTTGCTAGGTCAACATCTACAGCACATGAACATCCATGACGTGAACACACTTCAGGGTGTGTCATTGCATATTTAAAGCACAAGTCAGGGCCCAATAAAAACAAAGAACATGTGTAGCGCAACACCCAAACCAAGGAAGGTAAGAATTAGACAATCTTGGTTCACTTCCATCACTGTTGTGTTTTACCATGCTGCGTTGGAGAGGTTTGTAAATTCAAGTCACTAAACAGATTCACAAAATAATCTTGAGTCCAACATGTCTTAATGAGTCCACGTACTCGACTCAAAAGATTCGACCGAATTATTGAAAGCTGCAGCGTTTCCAGTGTCGGCTAACTTCAGCCAGTTAAGCGAGTCACAAAATCACCAGTGTTTCTTGTGAGTCAATTAATTTGAGTCAGTAAACACATTCATAAAATTTTATGAATCTGCAGTGTTTCTGATAAATCCGCAAACTCAATTGAGTGAAAATACTCAGTTTATCATCTGAGTCTACTGTGATTCCAGAAGGGATGCACCAAAAAATATAATGTTGTGATGATGCAAGCAAACATTTAAAGCAAGCACTCCAGTTAGCAAAGCTAAATAAGCTAAGAAGCGCGAAACACCAGTTTTTGTCATCCGGACAGCACACGGAATGACGGTGACATCATGATGCACTGCTTTGGTGTTTTGGGAAAGATTAGAGTAGCAATGCGTCACGCCACTGTGGGCAATAGTAGTCATCCACACATGCGCAGACAGCTCCGCTCAGCTATGTATGTACACGTGCACAAAATTTTTGGTCCCCCTCATTTAAAGGGGAAGTCAAATCAAACATTTTTTTCAAGAATATGTTCTATGCAAGCCCACTAATTGAAACAAGGCATTCTGATAAATATTGCATTTGTGGAATAAGAATTAATCCACCCGTTTTTAGCCATCTTTGGGGGCGACTATTTCGTCACTTCTGCCGACTGAAAATGACATAATTTTCAGTCGACAGAAGTGACAAAATGGCCGCCCCCTGAGATGGCTAAAAAGGGGTGGATTTTGCTGCTTGACTCATATTCCACAAATGCAATATTAATCAGAATGCCATGTTTCAACTAGTGGGCCTGCCGGGAACGTATTCTTGAAAAAAATGTCTTTGGGTTGATTTCCACTTTAATGAACGAAAACCCCACAATTATCACCAAAAATAACTTGAAACTGACAAAAGTAATAATAAATGAATCACTGAAAGTTTCCAAAGAAAATCAGGCATTGTTTTATTTTTGTGGTCCAACAGAATTATATAAAAAAAAACACTTGGACAAATATAATGGCACATATAATGGTACCCTTAACTTTTTTATACAGATGCTCGTCAGAATAGTCTGATGTTCTTCTCAGCCATTCTTATATATTTTTTTACATGGTTTGTTTTTATTCTTTCGGAAGACGGATGACATGCAAAAACGATCAAGCTTTATGACAGTGGGCAGCACATTTTGCTCAAAAAGAATTTAATTTTATTTTTAGAATGATAGTAGAATCTAGAGTCGTATATACATTTGATTTACCACATAACACAAGATAGCAGGTTAAGCATTGACTAATGGTGGTGTGGCGTATTAATAATTAATCACAGTGGGGTTTTTTTGCATTGCGAGGGCAAGAGAGGAAAATTGAGGACAGCCCAAATGTCATAGCTTTACAATGCAAAACAGGACAGACACTGGCGGAACCGAAATTACATGACGTCAATATAAAGGTTAGGTCGAGGTCAGCAAGAAAGACAAAAGATGATGACAGTCAAAGTCTAAATCATTTGCATGGTCCGACACATGAGATGGTTTCTATTATGTAACTCCCGAGCTCATACAATTAAGACCATAAGTTGTTTTTCTTTGGCTTTTTAAGGCTTTTTTAATGTTTTCGTGATGCCCCCACAGACGGGTAGCAGTGCCAATGAGGAAATGGGAATATCATGTACAACAGTTTGTAAAGTTATTTCAAATGTGGCGTGGTAGGGATTTATTTTGCCCATGTTCATTACCTTTATGAAAAAACAATTATTCTAATTCAGATCGCAGCGTCCAGGAGCACGTTGTCCAAATGAGCAGCTCCACAGTACAAGGTTTTATCTGGCAAACGTGTAACAGAGGTCGGTAATGAATAGGAGAGACACAAGGGTAATCATTTATTCAAATGGGAGTTAAAGGTCTCCGGAATGCTGTGAAAAAATAGAGAAAGTTTACGCAAATGGGCTGACCGCTCGATAAATCTTTTACCATCAATAAGTAGGAAGTCACAACATGTTCTACTAAATGCTGGCTTGGCAGATAATGGCATATTGTACGTATTTCTTTTTCTTGTTTGCATGCGAATAGTTGGGTCTCTTGAGTGGCTGCTAACCCATCAAGTATGAAATAAATCAAGTAAATCTTTTGTTAGCTGCCCATTTCTGAAAAAGTGCGAGTGAGTGAGCCATTCTGGACATCCCCCCCCCCCATTGTAACAAAAAACGGGGCTAATTTACTGCCACAATAGTCAGCCAATAATTCATCAGCTAAGCTGAGTGAACATCTGGAGCCATTTTCAAGCAGTAGCCAAACCATCTGAAATGATGTCAAAGATAAAGTGTAAGCTGAGCTGCGGTATTATCACAGAAAAACTTTCGGTAACAGTGTTACCAACTTCTGCTGATGATGTTATCATACTGTAGCTAAGTTGTCCATGTGGGGGAGTATGGTATGGTATGGTATGGTAATTATTTCAATAATTGGCAAGTGTAATTGAGTGTTTGGCGATTAAATGCTGCTTCCACGGGTGACCTATAAAGCCCGAACCACATATTCCTTGTTAATAATAGTCAGTGAAACTCACCTGGCTCCAATGATGTCTTTCTTGGCCAGATCAATTCCTGCGATGACCTTAACACGCAGCACTCTGGTTTCATGCTGCAGAAGAAAAATACAGCAAAAGATTATCCCTTTTGAGGGCCAATGGCTACTCTAACCAAGCATTCCTTTCATGCAATAATAACCCTCACCCAGATAATACTGATTACTGGTAGTTGTAATAAAGAGCTTTTTGGTGCACAGTGATCGTGTGACAGTGAGTCATAATGGGGAATAAATGAAACATTTTAAAAGACAGACACAATCAACAGTTTATTTATTTAGGGTTTTTTTTTTAATCAATAGAATTGATGAAAATGTGTTTTATTTTAAAGAAATATTGTTCAAAAACACAAAACACAAACATTTCTTGAACATGGCATTTTTCTACGGTGTATAATCTGGGAAATATAATTGTGGAATGGCTTGACAGTTTAGTTCACATTGGGCACAGTAAGAAAACAAAATGCAAAACAATTTTGTGCCCAAAGGTAGAGAACTAATGCCATCTAAATTAGGGCCCGACCATTTTGGATTTTTTTGGGCCGATGCCGATTTTTGGCAGGAAAAAAAATACAGATTAATTAAAAAAATATATTACGCATAAAATAACATTCATTCAATATTCACATTTGTTTGACAAAAGTATATTGCTGGCCATGATGTCTGCTAGCCAGAAGTCGAGTTGCACAGTGTTTATTTACAGGCTAGGCGTGTTGCTATAATTTGAGGAAGTTTCCCTGATTGTCCCTTGAATAATATGTTCTGTGTGGCAACACTATTAATTGCTATACCGGTAATTCAGTTCTTATAGAGACACATGTTTTTCTGTTATTCCCTAAGGCTAATATAATGATACATATTTAGCAATATTAGCTCCAAAAAAAGACACTTTGGCACAGCTGTAACCAAATGCCCAGGACAATCGATGAAGCTTTTACTTGCAACCGGTGTCATGTTACAGAAATCACAGACAAGCATATTACAGCCTCCGGAGTCAAGTGACGATTTGTCATGTTGTGGTTAAGGCGCAGTGGATGACTGAAGGCGAGCCAAGCCTTGCCAGAGTTCACTACGCGGTGGAATGAATGGCACGCCTGTGTCCTGCTACTTTCTCATAATGACTGACAGAAGAAGGTCAAAGCTGATCTTGTAAAATACAACTTAAACTATTGAGTCCTGCTAGCTTTCAAAATCCAGTTAAATAAATATATTATCTGATGTTAATAATATTCAACTAAGTGAAGTTATTGGAGGAAACCCTGGTATATCTAACGTAGCAATTATATACATCCTGTTACATTAACACCCTCAATGAAAACTTAATTATCTTGGAATATGGTCAGTGTGTTCATTATATCATCATAGTACAGTAGATACTAGGGAGGGTTGCATAATATATCGGAAAAAAATGATATTGTGATAATGGCCAATGCAATATGCATATCGGAAAGACATACACTAATTTTTTATAGAATTTTATCAGAGTTTGACCAGGCAAACTTAAATGCGCATCGTTACCCAATAGTTGGATTTATCTTGTGAAAATCACAATTGATTAGCTAAGAACACATTGAGCTGGCTTATTTTGCAGCATGAAAAAAATGTACTTCTTTCATTAGATAATTAAAATGTAATTTCTTTAGGTACATGTTAAATATCACAATAATATCAATATCGCTATAGTCAACATCTATATCATATATTTTTCCAAAACCGTGCAGCCCTAATACTAGGGCTATGCCCAAATTGGTGGTGACTCGAATTGAGATGCGAATCAGATAATCAGCAAGGTCTGCAGAAACTGGATAATGATCCTGATCATTTGAATCAGGTGTGCTGTAGCACACAGAGGGATGGGAAAACAGGCAGGGCAGCGTACCTCGAGGAACTGGAATGAAGACCCCTGATATAGAGTATATAGTAGAGTGAAAATAAGCATACTGAGTTGAGTTTAATTAGCATAGGGAACGATTGCCATAAATACAGCCATCTCTGCAGTGTGACATCCATCTCGCTGTTATTTGTTGCAACCAACTCCAACCATCACAACTGATGACCTGCGCTAACACAAGACATGGAAGACAGCATTTGTGTCCATGGAGCGACATCCCTGTTGTGTCCTAAACACGTAACAAACAAGGGCTGCACTGCCACGGACTTATGTGCACTGCTGCCCGATAAAGCTCGTTGGCGAATCATGTGACAACAAGCCTAATTAAAGCACTAGATATACCAATCCGATGCCGGGCGTTGGGAAGCGTCGGATTGAGCTGTCTGATTGATGTAGCAAACACCATCGTAACATCGGATCCCATCGGGAAGCATCTGGTGGGCGTTTCAGCATGTTGATCGGCGTCGTGAGTCGTGACATTTGGTCACTCTGATTGGCTGTTAGCTAGCGAATCAGTGCACGGGGCAATAACAGGAAGTGACTAATGCGGATAATCAGTAAGTGATAGAAGGCCTTGATTTCGATAATTTTGCACATTGTCACCCTCCTCATTTCGACGTATAACATCTCTCTGGACAGAAAAGCTAGAAGATAACATAATAAGATAAGATAATATAGCGGAATGCATTATTTACATTTTTATATTTTACATCTCACGCATGAGCAGAAGGTACTTATTGGTCAGCGTAGGTGTCTGTCATTGTGGTGTATTTATTGTGTGATGTGCTGATAGTCGGTCCGACACCACAGGGGGTAGGCGTCAGTCAATATTGGCCGACGTCGGATTGGTCTATCCAGGCCTTAGGGTTCTGGGACACCACTGTGTAACTAGCTGCATTCGGCATGGTTTGGGGTAAAAAAGCTTCTACCGGTGTTAAAGGTAAATAAAGGTTGTAAGCCATCTGTGTGATTTGGTTCTTTGCAAAATATCCCATGTTTGAGACAGAGAGAGAGAGAGAGAGAGAGACAGAGAGAGAGAGAGAGAATGAGTGAGAAAGAGAGAGAGAGAGAGCGCAAGATAATAAGTGAGTGTTCGGGATTATTAAAGGCATGTTGTGGGTAACTAGTGGGGATGTAACGATTTATCAAAAATCGATATAAATGCTTAAAATATGCATCGATGTAAAAATATAAGATAATTGATTTGCAACGCCATGATAACTAGCCGCTCGTATGTCCGTATGCAATGCTCATGCGCAGTAGTGGTAATCCGTGATGTAACCAGAAGCATTGTGGGTAATGGTGTCATGGCGTTAGCAACACAGTCCAAAGTCCGGGCACATTCACAAAATTACTAGCGAAAAAATTTAATCGAATCTACTATCCGTAACTGGAAATCGAATCGGGCTTGAGTGAATCGTTACATCCCTAGTAACAAGTGTTGTTAATTTCTTTGACGTCTGCTGAATGCTAGTATGTTTTGCTAAGTATATATATTAGTACATACTTCTAGTTAGTATTAGTATATTTCACCAATTTTGATCGCAATTTTTGCCATTCTCCAGCTACTTAATTCCTGATCTTTTAAGACCCTTACAGAAAATGTCCCTCTCTCAATGTCTTAAATTTGCCCCAAGACACATATGTCTTCATATAAGAAAAGGGCTGAAAAGAAGAAAGAGGTCAAGTGTCAATCTTAGATTAGCTCCCTTGGCAAACTCAACAAAGTAATTTTTTTCTGTGAAAAAAAAATTTAATTAATTCACAAATAAAGGTTTTATGCTTTATAGGATGCATTTTGTCCGGATCTTGGAACTGATATTGTGTGCATTTGTACTTAGTTTGCACGTTGTTTGATGACTGCACCTGTCTGAAATCGTCTGACTCTAGCCTGTTGATTCAGCCTTGGGACAGACCCCATTGGGGTTATGCGTCAACAATGTATCTGAAATTAACATATGTATATATGCTTCCTCGGTGTGTGGTGTTTGTTTACCAAACGATTGTGATCCGACCTACCTATGTAAAAATGTTCTCATATGTGTGTACTTCACAACATGACGAGTGGGGAGAATATCGTTCATTTAACGGGTGGATTTTATTTTATTTATTTTTTTTATTTATTCATTTATCTAGAATCGTTAGACGCGGAAGAGAATGAATAGGAGCAAGGAAAGGTTTCGGGAAAACAAGACAGCTGCCTGAACATTACTATGGTATGTGGGTGAGGGCTTGACCGCCGCGGCTAGCGTTAGCATCGACAGCATCCGTGCGGCAGTCTCGCCGTCTAGCGGCACAACGGACAAGGCTTACCTCATCTTCGGACAGTCCGTAGATCGGCTCGTAATTCGTAGCCATAAAGCCCGCGGTGCCCGCTAATCGCCGTTTAAAAAGAGGAGGCGAGGCAGAGCTAGCTAGCTAGCCTCAAACAATTAAGTCCCACTTTTTACTCCCCTGCCTCTCGTGTCACACCGTGGTGGTTAATTCCTTTCTTCAGATAAGATTAGATTTAGCTTCCAAGATCCCACTGCGCTTCCACAACACGTCCTGGCGTTGTATGTTCACACTGTCCGAAACGGTTTCGCCAGACACAAAATCGCTTTTGTCAAAAGCTCATATCCCCCTCCTCTCGAAACGCTGTGACACTTGACATTGAAGCGACTCGGCCAATCACCTGCCCGGTAAGCATGATTGCTGGCGGTGTCAACCAATAGCAGTTGGCCTATTATAATGTTGGGGTGGAATATTGGAGCTGAGCTGGAATGGTGAAGTTGGATTCTTCCAATGTGTGTCTTACCATTTATGTAAAGTTAACACCACAAATAACATCTTAGCCATTACGAGTACGTATTATAATACATTTGAATACGTGGCGAAGATTTTGCTGTCGTCTACCCTCGAGGTGGACAGGTCGGAGGCGGGGCTTAAAACACCTAGCCAATCAAAACTAACGGGTTCCTACATTTAATATATGTGGGTGAAATACGGCAGAAGTTCAAGTCGACCTGGAAAACTTAATGTAAAGGTAGTCTGCGGCTCCCAGATAAAGGTGACAGCAATGATACGTATTAGTTCTAATTATTGTAAGTTAGTTGTTTCATGAAGTACGTAATAGTAAGTTAGTAGGCTTCTTCAATCACATTTCCACGCGCCAAGTCATTATTTGTTAGTGGATTTGATTTCTGACTCGGCGCATATCCTATAACATTTAACACGTCTATCACGTTCAATATTTGTGTGTATATTACATTACATGTTATGAATTATTGGTAAGTAAATGGGTCACTTAAAAAGTGACTTGGTGTGGCACACGGTTATGTTTGCCTACCATGTCAATAAAGTTTATACTTCTTGATTATTATGTTATTCGATCACGGTATATCTCAGCTTTAGCTGTTTTGTCCTTCTAGATTTGATGTAAATGCATTATTTCTTAAACCATCTCTTATTGATTTGTATATGTTTTTAAAAATGTAAATTCCACATTGAAGATTAGCTACTTTCAACAAAGCAACGAAACTGACACTTAACAGCGTACCTATACAACAACACGACACATTAATCATTTCGAACTTTGAAGTTGCCTACAAAACGTTGTCAGTGTGTAAGGGCCACAAACTAGCCGCTTTGCCTTCAACCGCTCCGTTGCAAAAACGTGTGATGTGTATAATGTAATAATAAACGAATTAAATGATGGGACTGCCGTGGTTTTCCGTCCTCTTTGTTAATTCCTAATTTCACCGCTAGAGGTCAATATGTCACCGCGAAATTAAGATGGAGGCTTTGTGAAAAACTGTCCCTTAAAAGATTTTAAAATACATCAGGAAAATTTAAGACAATTAAGACCATCACAGCCCCCTTCCCCCTCAAGGAAACAAACAATTCCGCAAGCATAGTCTCATAATATTTATTCACACTGTAGTGCTGTGACACTGACACAATTAACACCCACTAATATGACAAAACATGTCAGGGAGAGTGAGGAAATGGAATGGAAACTATTGACATCCATCCCCCCCAGATCACCATTGGGGCCTTGCAGTGGCATCCATCCTGCTGTTTACTTTTGCATGGACGGATGGGAGAGCAGATGGCAATATTATATAACACCATTGCTTCTAAGCACAGCTGAAGGGGAAATTGTCACAAGGCCATTGCTCAGTGGCTGAAAAGCCCCCTCACAGTAGTTTTTTTCAAAGTGTTTTATTAACAGAAACATAAAAACACAAATATTGCACATAAACATTATTTGTAATGTAATTTGTAATTTTTGAATTATAATTCAGTAATTTTCTGGGCACTACTTTACTAGCACTTAATCTTTGAACACCAGATACCATCGGCCTTACAGATGGATTTGTTTCCTAGCGGTATAAAGGAAACGTCTATACAAAGTGTATGCTTAACTGTACCAAAAACGATTGTCATTTATTTGTTGTGGCCTTGCTTCTATTCAGCAGCAGTGTTATGTTATATAGTTTGTAATATACAAGTAATTGTTGTTTTCAGCCCCGCCTGTTGGACGTGACAGGGGTGCTCTCTCCTCCCCACCCCTCCCTTGCTGGGAGGCGGAGGGATGTTGCGACGTTTCCTCCCACACCAAGACAGAACCAACCAAATGGCTCTTCTATGAATGTCCACCTTGCCTGCGGGCGGAATTACTTGGACCAGTCGGCTCTTGTGTGGAGTGCCACTGCCGGCTTACACAGACACATGCTGAAACACTGACTGAGTGGTAAGGCAATTTTTCATTTTGATTTTTAATTTATTTACATTTTTAAAATATATTCTACAAGACTGATGTTTCATGAGTGGGCACCTGCCCGGGTGAAGAAGGTGCATGTATGCATGTATCTATGCATCAGCACACCGTGCACTGAAATTCAATATTGTTAAGTGACTGTAAAGCTTTTTTAGGAGTGTAGTAGAAAAACAAAAAGGTCATATGTAGAAATTTAAAAATATATATCACTAATTTACATATTATTTAATATAAATTACAAAATGTAGTACACAAATTTTGCAAAAACTATTATTAATTAAATGTTCTTAAATAGTGCACAATTGAAATGAAATATTTAAAAAAAAAAAATCTAAATATGAATTATAAAATTATAAAATTATAAATAACATGTTGCCTCTTAGGAGCGAATCAAAAATATGAGGACAGTTCTCAATTTGACAACAACAACAACCACCATGGCAACACAGTGTTAAACAAATAGCCCTCTGACAGTGTCATTCAAAAGTGAGAATTTATATCTTAGGTTAAAGCTGAATTGTCATTTCTTATGCTTGAAAGCCTTACAATAGATCCCGTAATGGGATTGCGATGGGCGTGATCTGCGTGTCCGCTGGCGTTTGCTTGAGCCTGGTTCATGCGGGTTGAGGGTGAGAGAGGTTTTGGCCGTTTATAGGAACAAACCAATCAAGTCACTAGATTACAGCGTTAGAAACCTTTTCTGCTGTTACTGCACTCGGGTTTTACTGCATATACATATACTGTTCAGTATACGGCTTGTGTTCGAGCCAGGCTTGTCTTTGTTTGGTCACTCAAGCATAGGATAGTCATTAGCGTTGAATGTTTAATAAGTCATAATTTGAGCTTTCTTAACTGTATAGGCAATGTTTTAAATAACATTTTACTGGCATGCAAGTGTAAAAAGAAGTTAGCCACTGTAGACTAGAATGATTCACAGTTTGGTGGCGTGCAAAGGGATACTGTCATGCAAGTGTAAATATTCGTATAGTCACATTTTATTTGATTTACTTTGTTTATTATTCATTTGGCTATATTTTATTGTCATCATCATCATCATCACATTTTTTTCTCACGCCATCACTGGTACCGGTCCATCTAGTATTTACCTTTTATTTTTAACTCATACATTTGATTTGATTTTTTATTTTATAATGAATTAAAAAAAACTACAGTAGTACCTCAACTTATTACTGATGTGGATTGCAGGTTATCGAGATAATGGATGTTTCTTGGTAGATTTTTTTTTTTTTTCTTTTGTCTTTAGGGTCTAGCATGCCCGCGACCCTCATGAGGATAAGCGGTACGGATAATGGATGGATGGATGGATGGAGATGCAAGCAAAAAATGTTGTTAAAACTGCTATAGTGGTGTTAAACTTTAAAACATGCAGCAGTTTGGCAGATACTCAACAATTCTTCAAAATAGAGGTCACATGCTTGCTGTTCCTTGCCACTCCCAGTTAGTTTACTGTAAAACTAAACATATAACAAATTGTTGTGTATTCAACCAGTCCACATAACTTTTTCATACGAAAGTCCGCTAGTTTATAGCTAACACACAATACAAAATGTCACTGGTGGTCCTGATGAAACTAGCATTGATGTGTTCTAACCATTTAAAGCGAAAGTCAACCCAAACATGTATTTTTCAAGAATATGTTTTATGCAAGCCAACTAGTTGAAAGAAGGCATTCTGATAAATATTGCGTTTGTGGAATAAGAGTAAATCCACTTGTTTTTTAGCCATGTCCGGGGGCGGCCATTTTGTCACCTCTGTTGACTGAAAATGACATCACAACTGCTCAGGGCTCAGGTAACGACCAATCACGACTCAGCTTCAGAAAACAGGTCAGCCGTGATTGGTCGTTATCTGAGCCCTGAGCAGTTGTGATGTCATTTTCAGTCGACAGAAGTGACAAAATGGCTGCACCCTGAGATGGCTAAAAAGGGGTGGATTTTGCTGCTTAACTGATATTCCACAAACGCAATACTAATCAGAATGCCGTGTTTCAACTAGTGGCCCTGCATACAACATATTCTTGAAAAAAATAAGTTTGAGTTGACCTCCGCTTAAAGCAACGAATATTTGACCATAGACAGTGCAGTAACAAATGTGGAAAGACAATATAACAATATTCATAGGTGTTCATTTTTCATTCCCTGCAAAAAAAAAACAAATGACTGCAACTTACTGAGCAGTTTTGACTGTCTTCTTGTATTTGCACTAGTGACATCCAGTCAGGGCCTTCAAAGCCTTCTCTGCTGTCTTCAACATTATCAGAAGCACTGACATCCATTTACAACGTGCATAAAATTGTCTTCATTTATTTATTCATTTCATAGCTTGTCTTAGCTGCCCAGAGATTCACCAAAGAGGTCTTGCTAACGGGCTGAGAGTGGCAGCAGCAGTTTCCTTTTGATTGGTTGGGCTAAATGGTCTTAGATGTGTACGCCACTGGTTGAGCTGAATAATCTAAACCTACTGTATATTCACAAAACATTGATGCGGCACTTGGCCACACTCTGATGGTGTTTTTTTTAGTGTGTTCACAATAAAAACATTGCTGTTTGTTTGTTTTACAATAGAATTGAATTTCCATAGTGGTAATGGCCAAAGAGCACTGCTTTGACATAGCTTCGGACTGTCTTTACCCGTGATTGTAATGTAAAATTGCTTTCATGGCGACTCATCGGCTGATAATGATTGCACTCCAGAGGGCTTGTGCGGGGGCTTCTACGGCTGCGGCTATACAAGGCTGTTACTCAAAGAAAAACACAGGTAGCTGCCTTCCCTGTTCATTCATACAAAGCCTTCACTAATGCACAAATCTACACCCATCTCAAAGCGAGCTTTTTGGCGGTAGTGTTGGGTCGTTCGCGAACGATTCGTTCAAAAAGAAAGATTTTCTTCAGTGAACGTGAGGTGGGGGGTGCGAACGATTCGGTGAACGAATCTTTTGACCGGTTCTTTTGGATTAGCTGATTCTAATGATTCAGTTCACTTAAAACAACTGTCATGCCATACTTGATGGGGAGGAGGGGGTGTGGTCAGGAAGGAAGGAAGTAAATAACCTAAATGCTTGCGTTACTTTTAACTGTGTACATAAGCACTTGAGTCATAATTGTGGCTACATGAGTCTTTCATTGCGCAGGCTGAAAGGAAGTCTATTGCAGCACATTTACGGGCACTAATGTTACAAAAAGGATTTCGGTCATTCAATTACACCAATTCACAATTTGTCCTATTACTGCAAATAGTGGCCAGGATTTTTTTTTTTTTTTATATTTTATTTCTGTCAGTCCGGGTCGGAGCTACGTGGTGGCCATAGCCAGCCCTTGTCACTCTCTGGCCACCCCCACAGTATACCTCGGGGCAATTTTTTCATTTGTAGAGTTTTCTAATTCAAAAGCAAATGCACTTAATGCACCTCATTGCCAGTGACTAATGTAAGGAATGAACCTTGATGAACTGTAGAACTACTGTATGTCAAGATAAAAATAGACCAAATATATACTGCTCTCTTAGGAGAATAGGGAACATTTATCGACGTGACCCTAGAGAACTTTGTGAACATATCAAAATAACCAAAACTATCCAAAGCGCAAGAAAAGAGAGAGGTCAATTTTCGGATTCTTTCAGTTTGTTCAATTAAATGTTGCAACATGTTTTAAATTTTAAATTGTGTGGCGTTATCTTATATGAGCCATTCTACCAAATTGGTTGAAATTGCTGTCCCACAATGAAAATCAAAATTTAAAAAACAATGAAGTGTTCAGACCTTGCATATTTAGTAATATCTTGTTATGATCTATTTTACCACAAGGCATTAATTGAGATACTATTAAACTGAAAGTATAAAAAGTCATCTTTTATATGTCACTTCCTTTTGGGAGATGGCTGTCCCAATCTCTAACTCCTAAATTTCAATTCATGAAAAAAAAAAAGTAGAAGATTTTTGCCAATTTAAAAAATACTTTACTTTAATAGAACATTTTGGTTGCTTTTAAAAGTATGGTGAAAGATTTACATTGATTTTGTAGATTTTTCTCAAATTAGAAGTTTTTATGTAAAAACTTTCATGTCACTACCGAAACGCAGAGATTATTTGTCTGTAAGGAGGGCTTGGTTTTTGCCACATCCCCAGAAATTTCACCAGTAAGAGACATTACCTTCGTGTTCATCACTGGGCACATGGCAAGTAATTAGTTGGCAGCATTATTAAGTTATGTGCCCTCCAAAGTCTGAAAATCAGCATGTGGTTTTAAGGACTGTCACTACCGAACACCTCACTTCGGCAATAAAATGAGCAATTTTGATTTTAATGCAAAATGTACTGTTTTCTATCTCTGTACACATGCTCAAAACTGTCTGTGGTAGCCATGTTGTGCCTAGCATTGTTGAGTATTGTCAACAACTATCATAAAACGTCACTACCGAAACGTTTCGTTAAAATATAGCAAAACTACCGGTAGTGTAAGTGATTACAATGCTACCCTCACACAAAGTATTTCTGCAACAGCAGCAACAATATGGTCACTACCGAAATGTTGCAGTCACTACCAAAAAAACTGATGTTTTAACAAAATTAAAAAGTGTTGAATTATCGACCAACAATTTTTGATAATGATTGTCTAAGGGTATGTTTGTTTTGACTTTTGAAGTCAATGTGATCAACTTTCTACATTTCACAATGAAAAATAGCATATACATTTTGATTTATTTTCGGATATTTAAGTCAGATTAAATTCTGTTCAAAAGTCATTTTGATTGGTTTTGATGTCAAAACCATATATATCCATCCATCCATTATCTGTACCGCTTCTCCTCACAAGGGTCGCGGGGCGTGCTGGAGCCTATCCCAGCTGTCTTTGGGCAGTAGGCGGGGGACACCCTGAACTGGTTGCCAGCCAATCGCAGGGCACACAGAGACAAACATCCGCACTCACAATCACACCTAGGGGCAATTTAGAGAGTCCAATCAACTTACCATGCATGTTTTTGGAATGTGGGAGGAAACCGGAGTGCCCGGAGAAAACCCACGCAGGCACGGGGAGAACATGCAAACTCCACACAGGGAGGCCGGAGCCGGGATCGAACCCACGACCTCTGAACTGTGAGGCGGACGTGCTAACCAGTCGACCACCGTGCCGCCACCATATATATTAATTTATAAAAATACTCTGTAGAGGGGGGAATGGAAAAAAATATGATTCGGCTTGTAGAATTATTTTTATTCTTCTGTAATTGTGTGTTTTGGTAGTGACACATTTTAGGGACAGGCAAGCTATTAGGGAAAAGCTAGAAAATACTATTTGAAAATTGACTGTACTTTTACTATATTTGTGCCCCTTAGATATGGTGCAACATGAATACAATAAAAGATTTTCTGAAATAAAATACAAATTTCACACATTTTCCAACTCTGAATTTGAACCAATTCAGTAGAATGGCCCATATATTAAAGGCAATGTTAAAAATTTGACCTTTGTAAGTGTTGTAAATGGAGGGGACGGAGGGGGGCGGCATATAAAATCTCGCCTCGGGCGCCACATTAGCTGTGTAAGTCAGCATCATGTTGCGTAATGCACGTGAGTACATTTAATTGTCAATATTACTAATATTGCGCTTTTGTATTTAATGCGACAACAGGTGGTAAACAATAGCAGACGACTACATGCTGACTCAAGCCTACATTACGTTCGCCAACCTTGATCACCCACATACGGTACAAGCTGTTCATTTACAGTGCATACACAGGCTCAGTGCATATGACCCCCATTCAGTGTTGTTTATACAGAACAGCAACACGGAAAGAGAATTCACACCCAGACAGTGTCTTGCCTCTGTTAAGAGTCTGATTAAAACTCATGTGGTGGAAAATTAGGTAGGGTTTGTTCACACGCTCGTTGCTACATGTCAAACTACCAGCAGGGGTGAGACGAGCCGTTTTTTTGTAAACTTTAAAAAAAAGTGTCGAAATCCAGCGTATGGCTACTGCACCTTAGAACATGTTTTGTTTTCTCCTTAATTGAGATAACTGTTGTCGGGCTAAACAAATAAAAGTTGATTTGATTTTTATTTTTATGGGAACAAAATGGTTGAAATGGTGCGTTTTATAGGCTGTATGGCAGGGGATTTACACAGGGATGTCACTTGTGGCAGTTGTTAATTAGGGAAGACGTAAATTGGTGTGGTGGACTTACCCACCAGTGAGAAAATTAGGTCGCTTAGGTAGTGGTGTTACGTTTAACACACTGCAACATGCACAGCAGAGAGAGGCTTCACAGTTGACGCTATTTCGTGTTTCATGGCGCTCTCCTGTCTTCTTAGCAGCTTATTGGTTGCGGGCCCTGCCGGTTATGTAAGCACCTCTATATACAGCAGGAGGCAAATCCGGTGGCGTGACCTTAATGCCAATTAACAGATCATGGTGACGTTATCGAGACAACACCAAGGGGAGCGTCTTAAGAGTCGGTGCGCTAGGTGAACTCAACAGGTATGATAGCATGAGAAAAGCAGGGTAGCGTCGGGATTGCTACCTGCTTCACAAAACATTTTTAGCGTTCAGTGTGTTTAATCACATGTTCCGTTATGTCGCCAGATGTGCTTCTTCTAGTTAGCGAGATAGCTTCTGGGTCAGCCGTCCTAGGCGGGTTCAGAGATGAAGAGGGTCAGGCTGTGTTCTAGCAGTGCTAAGAGTTGGTCACTGACCGGTTATGCAATCGCTTATGCTGCATGTGCCAGCTGTTAGAGGTAGACAGAAATGGAGAGGATTGTACTTTTCATGTTTAATCTTTATCATGACTCCCTACAAAGAGGGAAATACAGTATAAATGATGAATACTTTGATTATTTCGCTCTGTTTATTTGGGAGAATGAAGTTTGAGTAACATTAAAAAGGTTTAGAATTGCCTGTACATGCCACAAGATGGCAGCAAAGCACAACTTTTGTCTAAGTGAAGCTCCTCATCTCAAATCAACATAGCTTCTTGGCATCCAAGATTCCACAGGATGGCAGAAATGTAATACTTTTTTTGCTTTGTTCAGAGAACAAAAAATTTGATTATGTATGCTTTTCAGTGAATAGCAGATGATACTTTTTTCTAAAGTTACAAGTCACCACCCCGCCCCCTGTACGGGGAGAACATGCAAACTCCACACAGGGAGGCCGGAGCTGGGATCGAACCCACAACCTCTGAACTGTGAGGTGGACGTGCTAACCAGTCGACCACGTGCCGCCCGCCCCTGTAACATTGTGACTTATTATTGTAAAATGTCACCTTATTTACACTTGACATCATGAGCAGGAATGAGGAATTTCCATGACAAAAACTCCACGGCCACATCCGCCCTCACCCGTCATTGTTGATGTTTTCTGTCCATCCTGCAGCCCTCAAGTGTGTGGTGCCGCGATGAGGAACGTTCTGGAGTTGACCTTGCTGCTGTTGCTGGTCGTCACACCATGCGCTAAAGGTGCATTCTCAAAGGAATTTGTGTCCACAGCCAATCAGCTTCCTGCTTCCACTTTTCACAGACTGTCTTTTCTGGTTTGCCTTGTTTGAAAGTTGAAACTGTCATTAGCTTGTCTTTCTTTCTCATACTTTTTGTCACAAAAATGACAACAATTATGACTTCATTCTTTTGCTATGACAACCATATCTCATGTAAAAAAAAAATCAATTCTGTTGACTTATTCGTTGTGAATTTAATTCATTACAATTGTTGGCAAGTGTTGACTCAATTTTTTAATCAGAGATTCAAGTAAACTTTTGTAGTTGATGATTTGGAATCGGATTCAGCAGCAGGTGGATTTTTTTTTTCCCCCTGTAACATCATAGCTGTAAATTACAGCACATGGTAAAATTTGTAGTGCGCAAGCTTTTATTTGTCAAATTTAAAAACAAGAAATGTAAAAAGTCTCTCAAAAACCTGATGTGCTACCTAAAAAAAGTAAAGACATTTGAATAATCTCTGGTGCATCCTTAGGTCAGCGATTTTATTAAATAATTTAAAAAAAAACACCCTCATTTTACAGTGATATGACAGACTGTAACATCTATACTGTAACATCTGCTTGGATGACAAAGCAAAGGCAATTTGTGGTCGATCAATCACCATAAACCTAGACGCTTGACCATGTGGAAAAATAGTCGTCACAGGTCCCTCTGATCCAAAGCGTCTTCTTCTCCTGTCCATCAGGCGGTCTCAGTCCACCGGGAAATCCCACACTGACCAGCTGTCGGTCTCCCGAAAAAGAGACCTTCACCTGCTGGTGGCAGCCTGGTTCCGACGGAGGACTACCTACCACGTATGCGCTGTACTACCGCAAGGAAAGGTCAGTACTTCCCTTTTTTTTTTCTGTAGTCCACTATTTCACCTTGCCTTGTCGCCGTCATCGTGAGGCAAATGTCAAGTGGGCCTAGATTAAAGCGTTAAGTAAACGGGAAAGCATTGCATTGTCTGCTGCTGGCAACTACCCGGCGGCTTGCCAGACAGCTGCTAGAGGATAAAGATTACGATAGACAGAGCTATGCCGCGTGGATTTCAGCAGCCACCGAATAAGACACGATTACGGCATTGTACACACACTAGAGGTGGGCATCCTGCGATCCATATATGTACATGGCCAGCAAGAGCATTTTTTTTTTTAATCACACAAAACAACCAATTATCATATGATTTATTATTATAAACTATTCTTTGAAAGTCTCCCTTATGCCTACAGATAATTCTGTAATAACAAATTGCAATCCCTCCTTTACGAACATGGGGCACAGTGCAACGACTTAGTGTATATGGCTTCAAACAAACGACCAAAATAGAGGATAGCACACAAATGATTTTCAGTAATTACGCCGCTATTATTCTGTGCAAATGGATTCTTCTTCAGTGCTTTACCGACCACTTTGCGCTTTACAATGCCTTTTGCAATTTATTTTTACATAGCCACTCGGTGCTGACCTCCTTATTCCGCTTGTTATTTACTTAATTGCGCTGTGCCTATTTGTCAATATTTATGTAAACATTGAAGCATTTACACAACTCCCCTCTAAGCTCCCCTCCACCCACCCACGCTTTACATGCGCTCCACCTCTCCTGCCTGCAGCTCTGAAATCATGTACGAGTGCCCCGACTACTTCACGGGCGGGGAGAACTCGTGCTTCTTCAACAAGAACAACACATCAATCTGGGTCAACTACAACATCACTGTGGTGGCCACCAACCGACTGGGCAGCACCTTCTCCGACCCCGTGGATGTCGACGTGGTCTATATAGGTGAGGGTTTGTGTGCGGCCATCTTTAATATTCACCTGTGTGCTGTCCCGGGTTTTTAGCCACCTCACTGCTAGTCAGTTCTCTGATGCCTTTGATCCGCTTTGTGTTCCCTCTTCAAACACAGAGGAGCTCAGCACTTGGTTCCATTCATCTTGCCTTAATATTTTGGACTCCGTGGCTCCGTTAAAAATTAGGCGGCAAAAAGTTTGACCTGGTTGAATGAGAGCACTCGCACAGCTAAACAGGAATGCCGCAGACCTGAACGCAGGTGGAAAAAAGACAGGCTGCAGGTCTCCTACCAAATCTTAAAGGCCTGCTGGCGTCGTTACCAGAGAAAGGTGAAAGAGTCCAAGAGAGACTACTTGTCGTGTCTGATTCAGGCAAATCGCCAAAATCCACGTGCTCTATTTAAAACAATTGACTCTGTACTCAAGCCCCGTCAACCGACTAGCACGGACTCGTCCCCTGAAATGTACGACAGATTCATGCAGTTTTTCATTGACCTGGGCCCCCTGTCTTCATATCTAAAGCCAACAGTCTCAAACTTGGGTTTTAAAATGGACAGTGATCTTAAATTGGACCAGCAAATCAGCGCTGTTGTAAAGTCGAGCTACTTTCACCTTAGACAGCTGGCTAAGGTAAAGCCCCTCCTTTCCCATCAGCACTTAGAAACAGTCATCCATGCCTTTGTTACATCTCGGCCAGTCCTCCCTCAAACGTCTCCAGTTGGTCCAAAATGCTGCTGCCTGCCTACTAACCGGAGCTCAGATGATTGAGCACATAACAGCAATTCTGGCCTCCCTTCACTGGCTCCCAGTACATTTCAGGGTTCAATTTAAGATTCTCCTATTTGCCTTTAAATCGTTAAATGGCCTCGCCCCGTCGTACCTCTCCGAGCTCCTCCACTCCTACGCACCTTCCCGCAGCCTCAGGTCTGCGGACCAGGCGCTGCTCGAGGTGCCGAGGACCAAGCGGAGCCTCAGAGGGGATCGAGCCTTTTCCGCTGCTGGTCCTTCCCTTTGGAATGACCTCCCATTGGTTGTTAGGCAAGCTCCCTCTCTGTCTATTTTTAAAACCCGGTTGAAGACACTTCTTTTCTCTGCCTTTTGATTTTGAATGTTGATTTATTGGCTTTATTTATTTATATTTTTATTATCTATATTTATTAATACGTGCATCACAGCCTTTTATTGTTTTTTATTTACTATTTTGTTTATAAAGTGCTTTGTTACAGCTCTAGCTGTTATGAAATGCGCTATATAAATAAAATTGTATTGTATTGTATTGGGGCGGTCGACTGGTTAGCACGTACGCCTCACAGTTCAGAGGTCGTGGGCTCGATCCCGGCTCCGGCCTCCCTGTGTGGAGTTTGCATGTTCTCCCCGTGCCTGCGTGGGTTTTCTCCGGGTACTCCGGTTTCCTCCCACATTCCAAAAACTTGCATGGTAAGTTGATTGGATACTCTAAATTGCCCCTAGGTGTGATTGTGAGTGCGGATGTTTGTCTCTGTGTGCCCTGCGATTGGCTGGCAACCAATTCAGGGCGCCCCCCGCCTACTGCCCGAAGACAGCTTGGATAGGCTCCAGCACGCCCCGCGACCCTTGTGAGGAGAAGCGGTATCGATAATGGATGGATGTATTGTATTGTATCTTGTCCTTGAGGCTGCCTAACATCAAATGGGTCTTCAGTCCCAAGCTCCTCAATCGCCTTCATTATTGCTGGCTGTGATAGATTAAACAAAACCAAAAATAAAACACCCAAAAAGCACCTCTGTACAAGTTAGGATACATTGTTTGCTGTTCTCTTCCTCTGTAGTGCAGCCCAACCCTCCTGAGAACGTGTCACTGAGCGTCATGGAGGACAAAGGCTGGCCCTTCCTGCGAGTGGCGTGGGCTCCGCCCCGCAAGGCCGACACTCGCTCCGGCTGGATAACACTCATCTACGAGCTTCGCATCCGGTTGGAGGGAGAAAATGAGTGGGAGGTACGCAATGAGCGGGTTCTAAATAAACTTTTTTGAACATCAGCTGGTGACTCTCTAAAGTTACCAGCCAATCAGAATTTACATGAGCCTTTTTTTTTTTTTTTAACTTTAACTCCGCTGTTTTTCTCTCTCTCTACCTTTCTCGTCTTTGTTGCACTCTATACTGTAGTGTGCCGCTAATGGGTGGATTCAACAAAATAATTATTGAGCTTTATGGCATAGTAATTATGACACTGAAGTTCAGAGCGATTCCGGGAGAACAGTCACGTTCTAATCGATTCTCGAGACTGGACACCCAACCCAAAGTATTCTCTATCTGACTGACACAATTGCCTCACGCATCACCGACCAAACTGGTTGATACGTTTTTAGCAAGATCGGCCAAAATGAATTGGCGGATGTTCATTTCGAACTCTGGAGGTACGTACACGTAGTCTTTTTGTCCACGTTATTGCTACCTGTGGCCTTCATCGATTTGGATTAGCCCATTCCGAGTCTCCAAGGCAGCGGCCCACGAGTGAAACCTGAGCTCAAACGCCTCAGTGCGAGTGCCAGCTGCTCCCTCGGATTAGGACGCTGTATAAAATCCCTGCTTTGTGCTCAATACATTTTTATTTCAGATCTTTACCACGGCCTATCGCAAAAATACAAATGTGGGAGGTATTGTTTTGATTTTGGCATTAGCAAGGTTATGCAAAAATGACAAAACTCATTTCCACTACACTTTGTGTAGGGTTGACGAGAAAAACATTAACCTGCATCCAAATTTCTATTTGATATTTAGTAGTAGCTAAAAACAAGCATCTGATGTACTATTATCAGTTTTGCAAGATCATTTGGGGCTGGAAACAACCACCAGGCCATTTTCCAAGTTATTTTAGTTGGTCTTAAATGCCTAAATTTCTCATTAATATTAAATATGTAGATAAAATATACTCTGATTGCGTTGCTGTTCTCCTCACTTGGATATTATGGAAAACAGCTTTCCTCTGTTAGGTTTGTTCCCGATGTGAGGGAATGTTGTGGCCACCATGTCTAAACATTGTGTTGGCTCCGTTGAAATTCAGCAGGTTGTCAGCGCACTCTGAGGCGGCCACGGCAGCACGACAGCCCGCTCCTCCTGGAGGAAAAATTTTCCGAACGTTTTCCAATATTTACATTTGCTTGATGACCTCAAATATTAAAGTGGGGAAACGATGTAAAAAAACAAAACAAAAAAAAACCAAAGGAATTTGAGAAGAGGGTAAATACTTTTCCATGGCACCGTACAAACACAGCAACATTCTCAACAAAGTCTATTACTACAGCTTAGTTGGGGACCTTCTCTGCCTTTTTTTCTTGCTCTTAATTATGTTACATCGATGTGGCGCAAAAGATGAACCGCAATATACAGCAGCAGCTGGTGTTCACGTTATTTTCTCTTTTCAACATCAGACAAACGAACACAAATACGCTTGACAATTTCTTACGAACTAGCTTTTCTTGATAGTTCTTCTTCAGTCCTCACAGAGGTCTGTCCGCACTCCTTCGTATTCAGTTTCAATATTTTCAAATCCAATTTGAATGCATTTTGCAAAACTGTGCTGTGTGTGTTCAGACACACGTGGCTGGCCAGCAGAAGCTGTTCAACATTTTCAGCCTGCGCTCCGGCGGCTCGTACCTCGTTCAGGTGCGCTGCAAACCCGACCACGGCTTTTGGAGCGAATGGAGCTCAGCGTCGCAAATCCGTTTTCCTGACTGTAAGACATCGCACAACACACACATTCCATGTAGCCATTGCAGCAACCGTAAATATTTTTTTCGTAACCTGGATTCTATGTAGCACGTAGTTCAAACTCCAACAAAAGAGAACAATTCAGTAAGAGGCAGGATCTTTGTCTGTGTTTGTGATGTTTTGTTTGGAATTGTACTTCCAGATTTCCATCAGGAAAAGTCGGCGTGGGTCGTCATCACAGCCGTTTGTGCCTTTATTTTCCTCGTCCTCACGTGGTTGCTGCACATGAATAGTCGCAGGTAAACGAAAAGAAAAAGGAAAAAGAGAGAAAAGTGTTGACAATAGAACGAAGCATGTCTCACCTCAACTCTAAACCAAGGCTGAAATGTCAATAAATCCTTTGTTGTATTTCTGTGTGTTTCTCTTTTTGTTTTTGAAGCTTGAAACACTGCCTTCTACCACCAGTCCCTGGTCCTAAAATAAAAGGATTAGATCAGCAGCTTCTAAAGGTAATGGCCCCCTTTTTCTCTTAACATAATAATACATGTTACTAGGGGTGGGAGATATGACGATATTGGATCGTTAAGAACTTTAACGAACTTTGACGATCTCATAAAGCCAAAAGATCGTTTGATCTTCCACAGGGCACATTCCATACAGTTTAGCTCTATGGCGGCTCAAAGCCGCTGACGCGTATACCCGACCAACCAATCACAGCACGCACAGTGCACCGTACGTGACACTCCCCGCCTCCCTGTTTTTTTGTATAGCGGGAAGCTATAGCGGAAAGTCACCACGAAGCAGAGTTGGTCCCGAAAAGAAACTCCACATCCACAGTGTCGATTTGGTTTGGCTTTCCCTCGGAGGAGAAAGGGCAAACCGATTATTTGGTCTTTAAAAGACTCTTCAAAGTAGTACACCCGCGTTACTAGCTGCGTTTTTATGTTCACGTTATGTTACCTTTTATGTTTACATTCACTGCACATTTTGATAAAAATTGGCACTATTCAAATTAAAACCCGTTCATAAAGCTTAGCTGTCTTAAAGCGCAAGTCAACCCAAGCATATTTTTTTCAAGAATATGTTCCCAGCAGGCCCACTAGTTGAAACACAGCATTCTGATTAATTTTGCGTTTGTGGAATATAAATTCAGCAGCGAAATGCACTTGTTTTTAGCCATGTCATTTTTAGTCGACAGAAGACAAAATGGCCGCCCCTGGAGATGGCTAAAAACGAGTGGATTAACACTTATTCACATACCTGTCAACTTGAACGTTTTCCCCGTATTTTAGACGTGTTTTGATCATTTCAAATTGTGTACGCCGTATACCAATTTTTGTACGGGGAAAAAAAATATCAAAAACTCGTTTTTTGTTAGATCGATCTCGTCTTGCCCATTTCGGCTCTAATCCGGAGCGTCCGTTAGAGATTCCGAGTGCAAACTTCGGCCGACTTTCACGAGCCAAGTCCCCTGCCTGCAGTACTGTAGTAGGTCTAAGTCCTCATGAAAATAATGGTCTTGCAAGACCCTGTAACATTACGCACCGTTTGAATATTAAAACTGCGCCTAAATATAGGAAAATTGTATTAATAAGTTAAATACAGCTGAACTTTACATGGGCAGTGATTCTTTCGAGTACCACTAGAGTGAGCATGAGTACCACAAGTGGTACTAGTACCACACTCTGAAAATCACTGCTATAGGAAATTCTAAACCTTTTGGTTTAGAATTACTTACTTGCGGACTTTAGCCATTGGTGGCATGCTTTAGTCACTAGCTCCTGTGAATAATGGTGTCACACTGCATATAGAAATGTGACACCCCAAAAATGTCAGCTATTGTCCCCCTATGTCTGGTCAGTGCCGTGTTATGCGGAACGGGGTCAAGGAGAAAAGCTGACAATTGCCAGCTTTTAACATAACGGAGAATTGGTTCTTCCCATGCAGAAAGGAAAGTCCGAGGACATCTTCAGCGCGCTGGTGGTGTCTGACTTTCCCCCGATGTCGTCGTCGTCATCCAACAGCGAGGACCTGCTGGTGGAGTACCTGGAGGTGTACATCCCGCAAGAGCGGCAGGCCACGTTGGAGGTGAGCAAGGACCTCGGTGGCGGCAGCTTCAAGTTGGAGAGCTCGACGTCCGACAGCGACTCGGGCCGGGGTAGCTGCGACAGTCGCACCCTGCTGACGGAGAAATGCGGCCGGCCCAAAGAGAACGAAGACAGCGCGGGGGAGCGGGCTGAACGGGAAGACTGGGAGGAGGCTCGAGTAGACACGGGAGGTAGGACGTGGCCTTCTGTGTTTACTGGCCCGCCGCACCGGCCGCGACACAGCCTCTCCGACGGCCTCTCTCAGATTCTGGGGCCCTCGAAGGGCCAGGTGTGCAAGCAAATCAAGGCCCGCAGCGACATCAACATCGCCACGCCCAGTCACAAACAGTCGCCCGCTCGCTGGTCCGTCGAGTACGTGGGCGTGCAGACGGTAGTGGAGGACGACGTGGTCCTCCTCCAGCCGTGGAGCAGCAGGGAGTGCTGCCCCCCTTCACACTCCTTCCAGGAGCGGGACTACAGCCAGGTGAAGCAAGTGGGCAGTGACGACACGCTCTTGCTGCTCCAGAAAGTGTCGGAGGAAACGACAGACGGCCGCGAGGGCGGGACAAGCTTTGGCGATACGAGCCAGAAGAGCGCCAACTGTATGCACTCCACCACGGCAACGAGTGGTTATGTCGACACGGCGACCGTTTTCCCAATAACAACGTACTGAGCTATTTAGGCATTCAACTAAATTAATCTAGTCATTGTTATTTTTGTCATCTTCAACGGGGTGAGACTGAGGGGGCTGAATGTTGTGCAGTCTTTTTTCCATGTACTTGAGAATTTTGTTTTTTTTTCATACACAAAAAAATATTTGAGTAACAACTCTCACTCAAAAACTATACTCTATACATGTTTAACTGTCTTGTCAAAAAAATAGGAATGCATCCATGTGGAAATAGGATTTTTTTTCACACATAAAAGAAGACTATGTACCATTAGGACTTTTTCTACATAACATTCAGATTCTTTTTTTTTTCCACAAAAATAAGACATCTAATATCTATGTAACATTTTGAATTAGTTGCGAAAAAAATAGCATTTCTTTTCACGAAAGAAATGACTATTCATGTAGCATTTTTACAAAGCTTTAACTTCATCTAAAACTAAAAAAAAATAACAATTAAAACTGTGCAACATGATAAATAATTGATTTTGTTACATGTATAACATCTAATTAATAAAGTGTATTAATAGCACGTATGATGCACCCATGCGGTTATTTTGTCCATATTCAAAATGGCGCTTTTGTCATAAAACTGTTTAGGAAGTGCATGTTCCTTTAGAGTAACACTGATGGAAAATTATGGCCCCTTTCAGCATTTAACTCATTCAGTGCAAGGACATATTTATATGTCTTGACATATGAATATGTCTTTGGGATTGAATGAGTTCATCAATATTTATTTAACTCATTCACTGCCAAGGAGATATGTATTTGTCTTTTCAGAGTCCAGCCATTATAACCCAGGAATTTATTCATATATATATTTTAAAATATTTTTCAGGGCGGCACGGTGGTCGACTGGTTAGCACGTCCGCCTCACAGTTCAGAGGTCGTGGGTTCGATCCCGGCTCTGGCCTCCCTGTGTGGAGTTTGCATGTTCTCCCCGTGCCTGCGTGGGTTTTCTCCGGGCACTCCGGTTTCCTCCCACATTCCAAAAACATGCATGGTAAGTTGATTGGACACTCCAAATTGGCCCTAGGTGTGATTGTGAGTGCGGATGTTTGTCTCTGTGTGCCCTGCGATTGGCTGGCAACCAGTTCAGGGTGTCCCCCGCCTACTGCCCAAAGACAGCTGGGATAGGCTCCAGCACGCCCCGCGACCCTTGTGAGGAGAAGCGGTACAGATAATGGATGGATGGAAATATTTTTCAAACATTAGGGTAAAAGAAGGTGTATAAATGGCTATCAGCATTATTTAGTCTTTTAAAAATAAAATAAACTCATTCACTCAGAATGGGAAAAAAAAAATAGCCGCTGATATGTTGAAGTCATGGTTGGAATTTCATAGGAAATTGGACAAAAAATTACCGTATTTTTTGGACTGTTAGTTGCTCTGGAGTCAAAGTTGCTCCAGTCCAAAATTGCATCATAAAGAATTAAAAAAAAAAAACATATATACGTCACTCATTTGAAAATGTCTGGCACTGAATGAATTAAGTTGCCCATTGTGTTTTCAGCTCATTCATAAGGCGCACCCACATTACCTGCCACCTGAGAATCTCTTGATTTTTTTTTTTTTTTTTACCACTTTGAAGCCTGATTTCCTATATTATTTATTTATTTATTTATTTATTTATTTATTTATTTATTTTAATTATTCATTCAAATTTGGCAGGGGTGTTGTTACCAACTTCCTTCTCTATGCTGTGTCAAGTTTATAAAACATTTTTTTAGACTTTGCAGGGAGTTTTATCATATAATATTGACTCTTTCCACAAAAATATTAAGACTAAAGACCATGAACTATGAACCTCACCGTGCGTCACTGCATACTTTGTCTTCACTCAGGTCTTTCAAGACATGATCAATCAACAATTCCACGAGTGACCAATTTTTTTTAGCAAACAGTAAATCGTCTTTTACTTTTTAATATCTGACTTTATCCTCGTAACATTACATCGCTTTTCTTGAAAAAGTGCAATTCCATTCTTGTAGCTTTTCTTCAAGACTATCTCAATTAAAGGTTTCCCCGTGATGTTCTTCTTCACACAGTATACTAGTTCAACGTGAACAACAGCATCCCTGCAGGTTGCTGACAACTACTGCACTCAATTATGCCTCACTTGCTCCAAGACATGAATAATTAACTCCACACACTTGACGGAATTCTTCACAAACACTTAACGGATTAATCAGTCATGATGCTTATCTTTAATCTCCCTCGGACATCACATGACCCACCACCTCAAGTTGATGCCTCTGGCGCCCAACTGTTTCATAGACAATATATTGCGGAATCCATCTTAAGGCTGATTCCCTTTAGAAATCATCTGTTTTTCAGAGTGAATCATTTTCAAGGTTGTGTGTAATGGCTTGTTCATGAGTCGTTTTGTACAGTGGAACCTGCAAAGCTTTTTCTTGGGCTTTTTGCTTTATGTGATGTGGCGAGGAAAAATGATAACCATAGAACAAATATTTGTAGATAAGTGCGCAAATTTGGTTTTACCTTGCCACAGGAGGAATGCAGCACTTTCATAAACTGACGACTTCCTGTATGTGAAATTATGTGTCCAAAGAAACGTGGATGTGTTACTCTTTTTCCATAGGCTATTTTTGTAAAGAAACATACGTTAAGTCAGTGGTTCTCAACCAAGACACATATTTCACATCAGAAAAAAATTCAAAGCACACCACTTAGAAAAGCTATTCACAGGTAAATTATGTGCCTGTGCCTCTAGTATACGAGCATTTAACTGTTTCGCCTGTTGCTATATGTGCATACATAAATTTACAAATTGACCAAAAAATCTTAGAAAATAATATATTTTTGTCTCAATAATTGACATTGGATAATTTTCCGTTGTGCACCCGATCTCTCACGGCAGACTAATGTACCACGGCGCACTGGTCGAGAATCACTGCTTGAAGTAAGTCATTCCAAATTGATGTTTTTGGCTTGGTACTGATTATTTTTCTTTAACTTGGTGGTGACTATGGGAGTCGAAAAGGAACAAACTATTTTTGGAGGGGAGGGGTCACTCTCAATAATAATAATAATTGTACAGAAATAAAATTTTGTTGGTTTTACCTGCAGGTTCTCCCGCCCTTCTTGTAAAGAACGACGAACAGGTTTAATCTACCGTGGACTCTCACTATTCACAGAGAATGGGGGAGGGGGTCTTGAAAAAATGCAGATAAACCCCCAATAACCATTTTCCGCAAATGTTTTTTAATCTAAATTATTGAAACAATTATGGGAAGCTTGATAATGTAAATGCTCGGTGGCCCAGATTAAAGAGAAATCAATCCAAACACATTTTTTTCAAGAATATGTCGCCCACATAGCATAATTGCCAAAATCATTTTGAAATTTTTTGGGATGACAAGAAAAAAGACAAATCTTAGAACAAGCATTGGTGTTTTTTTTATTGATATTGTAACAAAAACTTCAACCAGATGCGTGAGCATATAAGCGAAAGGAAAAAGAACCAATAAAAAATACCAATGTGATGAGTTTGTAAAATTGTTTTTCTTGTTTTGCAAAAATATATAAAAATGACTTTTAAAAATGACATTTATGCTATGTGGCCAACGATACATACTTTTGGTGATAGATAGATAGATAGATAGATAGATAGATAGATAGATAGATAGATAGATAGATAGATAGATAGATAGATAGATAGATAGATAGATAGATAGATAGATAGATAGATAGATAGATGGATGGATGGATAGACGTTTTAAACTTTTATCTCAATAACAAAGTTGTACTGAAGACAACATAAAACATGCTTTTATAATTGTAGGACTATCACTATTTCCAGTTAGAAAAAAAAACTATTAACATGAAATATTATACAATGAATATTGAAACATGTTATAAAGTGCTAAGACTTTCAGCCAGAAAAACATTGACAGACTTAACATGTCTCTATGACTGTAAATTTGTTAATGCCTTCTGGGAAGATTTGTATGACTGGTTGTTCCCTAAATTGCCCAATCTTTCTACTCTGTCAAAAGAAAATGTTTTGTATGGTATTTCTGTCAAAGAGTCAACCCATTACCGAATAATTAACACACTTATAATTCTCGGAAAATATTCTATACATAGAAATAGATATATCAAATCTCAACCTAAATTTTTTGTTTTTCATAAAGAACTGTGTCATTACTTTTCATCATTGAAATGTATGATAAAGAAAAATGCTGTGACATTGTGTAAATAAGTAAAGGAGCTGAACCTTGCTGAAAATCCCTAGCGTGTCCCTTCCTTTCTTCTTTTATTTCTTTATTGGTTATTGTTTATTTTATTTATTTATTTTATTTATCAATTTTATTTTAATTTTATGGTGGTGTTTTGTGACCCTTCTTGAGGCTTGTCCGTTACCTTTTTTGTTTTATAATAACATTGTACTATGCCAATACGTTTTGTACATTTGAAGTTCAATTAAAAAAAAAACACAAAAAAAACCCATCTCTCTGAAATTTGTGCACTTCCTTTCTGATGACGTTGCGGAGTCTGATTGGTCGTAGGACAATGGCTGCAGGCTGTCCAGCGTCCGCCGCCCACTACCTCCAACACACCACACCCCCGCCATAACTTGATTAACTTGTGCTCTTGAAGGGTTCAAGTAGAACAAGTAGACTTTGTACAGAGACAATTTATGTGACATTCAGCAAAAACGTGTTCATCTCAAAGAAGACGCTGTAAAAAGATGTACAAGGTAGCTTCGCGTTGCTACGCGCCATTGAGCGGCCTGATTAAATTCCACCCAGCAGGAGGTGAGTTTCCATGGCAACCGCGGTCGCCGAGTTCTTATTTTTCTTTTATCTTAATTTAATTTTGCTTGTTCAAGCTATCACTGACCGATGTCCACCAGTTAAATTTCACATTTGGCTGGAATGCTGCTCAAAATATTTGTGAGAGTGACCTGGCTTAACGAGTTTCTTTTTTTCGACACCTGAGACGTCGTTACGTTGTTTTGAGCTTTTCCTTGCAAGCTACAATACGAGATGCTTAATGGCAGGGAACTCAACTCGCCTTACAAGCAGCAGTTTGGCACATAGTCACCAACTCTTCAGATTCTTCAGAAGAGAGCAGCTGTTGAACTGCCTCTTCAAGTAAAAGTAACAAAATTACTGCCTTGGCGCATATATATATATATATATATATATATATATATATATATATATATATATATATATATATATATATATATATATATATATATATATATATATATATATATATATATATATATATATATATATATATATATAATGACTGTACTTTATGTTGTAACTTTATCTGGTTCAAACCATCAAAATTGTCCATTTAGGGAACAGTGAGTAGATAGATAGATAGATAGACACAAGAGGGTGTGAAGTATTGTATAATTCTTGATTCTTAAGGTATTTTGAAAACATGTCTCAGACATGCTTTAAGACACAGAAACTGCTTTAAATTGTGAAGGAAAATTCATAATATGCCTACTTCAATGTTGCCTGTTTGAAACTTGTCATGAAACAAAAATAATTACAAGCTGTTAAACAACCACACAACTTTGTCTTACTCGATCTGAAAACACACACTCTAAAACGTCATAGATGAGCCAGTTGTACTTTGTGGCTTCCCACTAGTATATACAGTAAACTGTACTGTACACGTGTGTACGACTCTAATAGGGGAGAATGGTAATGTTGTCCTTGTTTGAATATATAAACCATTAAAACCGAGTTAGGCAACTAACTATAGTTACTGTGTAACTGGACAGGTTAACCATTGTGATAGATAGACACAAGAGGGTGTGAAGTAGTGTATAATTCTTGATTCTTGAGGTATTTTGAAAACATGTCAGCGACATGCTGTAAGTGACAGAAACTGCTTTAAATTGCGAAAGAAAAGTCATAACATGTCTATTTTAATGTTGCCTGCTTGAAAAGTTCTTCACTTTGGGGTAAAGGACTTTAAAATGCTTGAAAGTTGTTGTAAGGGCATATATTGACCAAATAGACCGGTTGAGTTTCCTAAAACAGGACGTACCGGTACTTAGAATATATCCGCTGCATGTTTCATTTAGCATAGTTTCATTTCTGGTTCAATGGCTACCATACTTTCTCCAAATAGTATCACTTTTTTGGGGCGTCGCTATGGCCCAGTGTATTTTGATTGAACAATATCATTGACCTCTATTCTTCCGCAGGGTCTTTGTGTCCGAAATCCTCCTTGAAAACCGCTCCCGCAGACCTGTTGGAGATGCCTCCGTGCAGCTTCACACCACAAGCATACAAGGTGACATACAGGTTGCTATACAGAAATATAGAAAATATCGTCACAAAAATTGACTCTGGGTCTTGTCCGTTCAGGGGATGTCCAAAGAGCGTATGATGGAGATCCGTCGGACGATCTGCCATCCTATGACCATGAAGGTGACCTACTATAAGAAGCCGGTGTTCATCCATCAGGGTCACATGCAGTGGCTGTGGGACGTGGACGGGAGGCGCTATCTGGATCTCTTTGCCGGCGTGGCCACCGTCAGCGTGGGCCATTGCCACCCGTAAGCTGGCATTTCCACTCCCCCCCCCTCCCCCCTCCACGCTTTTGTTGTGTTTTTACGCTTCGACCGACTCACTCGTGGCGGGCGCAGAAAAGTGACAGCGGCCGCAGAGCAGCAGATGAGGACGCTGGGACACACCACCAACATCTACGTTTATCCTGCTATCCACGAGTACTGTGAAAAGCTCGCATCCAACTTGCCTGATCCTCTCAAGGTACGGCGAAGACTTTTCTTTGTAGACGATTGTAGAATCAGAATAACAACTAGAATGGTTTTCAGTCGAGTACAGACCACCGCTAAGTGTGAACAAACAAAGCGGTGTAAATGTCAGATATATATTATGAGAAAAATCCTAATGTTGCAAGATTCAAGTACAAATTTTACATAAGGGCTTTGACATCATCTAATCTGTGTCGCTTTGCAATAGCACCTGGTTTCTGTGTAGAAAAACAAACAAAAGGCGGGTAAATGATTGCGCCGCATCTGGACAAAAATGTATCGCTTTTCGTGGAAATCAGCCAGGCTAGTTTTGAGACATTCAAGCTAACAAAAACCAGCCATCTAGTGTAACACACTAGCCGGCCGCTATAATCTTTGACTTTACGCTTGGCGGAGGTGATGAGTTGCATTTCCCCGTCCAGGTAATCTACCTGACCAATAGCGGCTCGGAGGCCAATGACCTAGCCATGTGTATGGCCCGACTGCACACCGGCAACTTTGACATCATCACTTTCAGGTATCTGCCCTTTCATTGCAGTTTAATATGCCTTTATTAGAGTGCACATGTGAAGAAAATGAAGTAGCCCTCGAGCGTAACAGTTGTCTATGCGTGACAAAGTTTTGGATATTTGTCATTTTCCTTTCGTCGCTAATATATGATATCATGGCTAATGTCCACGTACGAAAGAAATCCTTTTAGGGACGTAACATTAAAGGCACACGGTTTAAGTAGATGGCAGCAAAGGTTGAAGAACATTGTCTTGAATTTTGAATTGCATTTGCACTTGCAGAGGATCATACCACGGAGGTAGCCCACAGACAATGGGTCTGACGTCACAAGAAGCTTACAAGTACCCGATTGCCATTGGCTTAGGCTGCACAAACGTACGTATGAATAACTTCCTTTCAGCACCGACAATGTGAAAACAGTACAATGTTTCTTTTAGTCGACAATTTTATTGACACAGATGGGGGAGAGGGAGTGTTAGGGCCACATTGAAAAGAAGAAAAAAAAATGGCAATGCGGTGAAAAAAGTCATAATGTCACTACAATAACATTTTATGGTTATGAAAAGACTCGGAATGGACTCGCATCGCACCAGTTCCGCATTTCGGGTTCGGCCGCATGTGAATAAAGTGGTAAAATTACGAGAAAAAAGTCGTTTTTGTCCTAAAAACCGGACTTCATTCACGTTTGAATTTTATTCTGGTGAAACTGCATCACCATTCGTGTAACACTTCAGCATTATCCTTGCGATACTATGATTTATACTGACTTATATGTTACATTAGTCTTTACTGTGTGGTTCTAATACTTAAACCGGAAGTCAACCCGAACATCGTTTTTTTCAAGAATATGTTCCCAGCAGGCCCACTAGTTGAAACACGGCATTCTGCTTCATTTGGCGTTTGTGGAATATAAGTTAAGCAGCAAAATGCACTCGTTTTTAGCCATCTCTGGGGGCGGCCATTTTGTGACTTCTGTCGACTGAAAATGACATCACAACTGCTCACGACGACCAATCGCGGCTGACCTGCTTTCTGAATCTGAGCCGTGATTGGTCGTTGTGAGCAGTTGTGATGTCATTTTCAGTCGACAGAAGTGACAAAATGGCCGCCCCCAGAGATGGCTAAAAACGAGTGCATTTTGCTGCTTAACTTATATTCCACAAACGCCAAATGAAGCAGAATGCCGTGTCTCAACTAGTGGGCCTGCTGGGAAACGCACTCTTGAAAAAAATATGTTTGGGTTGACTTCCGCTTTAAAGTATGTGTAAAGGCACACATTGCTTTTTGGGGATTTTCCTTCTTCGTGCTTGCTTGACTCACACGTGACTGTGTACAGTGCACGTTGTGGACCCTGCTGATTTCCTTTTTGCCCTAAAAAACAAACAGACCATGTGTCCTGATGTGTTCAGAGGTCCCTGGGGGGGAAGCCACTGCAGGGACTCTCCTGTGCAGACTACCAGAGAATGTAACTGTGCCCAAGGTAAACATGACGCTCACACCACACTAGTGTTAATTCAAGCTTAAATGAGCAATCTATACCCTTAAATCAAGCATATATCCTAAGTACCATATTTCTTAAACCATGGCCGAATTGGGGTTCCCACGTGTGTTCCAGAACACACTTGGAAAATGATTGACCAATTTTCTAGTCTTGCAAAACGAGACGATAAGAGATAGAGACGGGTAACAGGTATTTTTTGTATTTTTCGGACCGCAAGGCGCACCATATTACTTGGCGCGATTATGAACGGTTCTATTTTAAAACCTTTTCATACATAAGGCGCACCAGGTTATAAAGCAGATTATCCTTGCGAAGCATTGTATGTCAAAGAGTTTATTGTAATTATACCATATGGTTATTTGATAGATTTAACGCTATTATGCTATTATGCTAGCAGCTCATTAGTCAATCAGCTGTATTCCATTGTCTTGATTTTTAGCAATGAAATTAATTTAGATGTCAACATCCAAGCCTTATATCAGTATTGTGACGTTTGGAAACAAGTCATTCTTTTGAACGGCTCTTTTAGGGTAAACCATGAGAATCGACTGCAGCTAGGTTGTTGTGTTTTTTAATTGCCAATTTGGTGTAGCATGGTATGTTATTTGGTGGTAACAATGAAGCAATCTGGTTCAATGTACCGGTAAGTATAAGGTACAATTGTAGAAAATACCGTAACACTTTTCCAAAGCTTGGAATTAGAATGTATTAATGTATGTTGTGATGACTTGACTCGTACGGTAGCAGATGAAAAAGGCCTGGAAAACTCCTGCGAAGTCCTGGAAATGTCTTGAAAAATAATTAGGGATGTAACGATTCACTCAAGCCCCGATTCGATTTGATTTTCGATTTTTGCTACCATGCTTGTTTCTGTGCACTAGTGTGTTTCTTCAGCCATCCACAAACGCAATACGCAATGATGTTTGGCGCAAGCGCATAATTTGATCTACACATTCAAAATGTGCTATGCATCTGGAATGAAAAAAAAACGTTTCAAGACATCATTTTCTAGATGAATTTGAGCAACTCGACTTTTCAATTGATCTCATCGATTAATCGAGACGAATCGATTTTACATCGATTTTCGATTAATTGTTAGATCTCTAAAAAGAATTAAAAGAAAAGAGTGGGAACCCTGATTATTGTTTAAGGTTGATTCGCTTCCTTCTAAAGCTGTCTAACAATCTGCGTAAAGGTCATTTTTATCACTGCAACTGGACAACACAAGAGATGTTCAAGGTCTGCTACCGTCAATCATTTACCTCATTTTCAGGAACAGTAGGATATTGGACCTGTAAGTCTTGCTTGTATTCCACAGGCTACTGCGTGGCAAACGAACACTACATTGAACAACTTAAAGAGACGTTTCTCACCAGCGTCCCGAGTCGAATTGCTGCTTTCTTTGCTGAGCCTATTCAGGTGTTGCTTTTTCAAACACACACACGCACACACACACGCAAACCCTTTTGCGATTCGCTTTGAAACCCCCCCAGCTGATGTAAAATCGGAGTTCACCTGAATTGGGGGTAGCCGTGCATACGTGTGTGTGTGTCATTCTTTATCTGACTATCATGAAATCAAATTCACACCTATTCAGAACAATGCCTGTCACACTTCATCATCAAGCAGGAACAAGTCTAAGTAAAAAGCAATGTTTTGCTGAGCATATTTGACTAGATAATGTCATTTTCTTTGCCTTGGCTTTTTTTTTTGTGTCTCATAGCACCGATTCAAAGTACAATGACACAAAAATCTCTTAATTCTTCACACTTCTAAATGTTTTTTTTACTTTAGTTTGTTTGTGATTGTTTAATGAATGTTTTGGGCAAGATTGGTATATGCGTACCCTTTATTTCATGAAACCATGACTGTGGATGGTATGCTAAACAATGACATCTCAGCCATGTCGTTTGCTTGCTATAGCGTGAAAGTCATCATTTTGAGTGACATTGATGAGAAGGAACCAATGTTCTTTACTTCAGACAGTTTCTTTTAAAGTTTGCATTCAGATCAATTCTACATTTATTCTTTAAATATGCAGTTAATATAAATAACTTGTGGAAGACTATCAGGGGGTCTAAAAATTCTGCATCCATGTGAAAATGGCAGAAAAATCACAGATATCAAAATATTGCCCTAGGTGTAGGGGTGCCTGAGGGGTGGCCGTGGCCCCCCCTGGCCATCATGTAGCTCTGCCCCTGCATCGGCTTAGTCCAGGGATCTCCAAACTTTTCCCCATTGGCTGGCCAGACACTGAATAGATGTTTGATTTAACCAGTTGTCACCTGCGAATTTCTAGTTTCTTAAACTACCAGTATGTTGTTTCGTTTTAAACGTCTTTAAACTTTCCGTAGCACTTTGAGACGTCTTTGAAATGTAAAGTGCATTACAAATAAAATCCATTACTATAAAAGAAAGAAAGAGAAGAGGAACTTCACCGTGTGTTTCTAAAACTAGACTATGCTAGGAATTAAACTAAAGTGTTGACTGCTGTTTGTTTTTGCAGGGAGTTGGTGGAGCGGTGCAGTACCCTAAAAACTTCCTGAAGGAGGCATACAAACTTGTGAGAGAGAGAGGCGGCCTCTGCATCGCTGATGAGGTTTGAAGATACATTGTTACCTCAACTTATGAGTGCCCCAACTTACACGTTTTTATGTATGACAAAAATGCCATTTTAAATAAGGACAAAATATGTGCATATGTCTGTTTTTTAATGAACCAATGTTCGATTACAAAGGCTTTGAAACAAACAAAAAACAACTACATACATACTGGAGACGCAAACCCCCCAAGTGCAAAGACTCCCTTACATAAAAATTCTCATTCAAAGATGGCACAAACTGCTGAACAGCAAACCAAGATTAAGAGCAAGAATTCATTCTGTTTGTCCTCCATGTCATTCAGAACCAACCAAATTAATAGTCAGGCCCATTCACCCGTGTCAACATAGGGCAGCAACGTTTGTCGCCAGTGCATCCCCTCTGCACCATTGCGGGTGCGCTGTCCGTCACAGCCGCTTGTCCAAATGGTCCACCATATGCATTTGTAACACTTTTAGGGGTTAGTTCAATTAAGTGTTGAATATACCCATGTAGGGCTCTCCCAAACGATTATTTTTCTCCCGATTAATCTTATCGACTATTTTTACGATTAGTCGATTAGTCTAACAATTAACTTTTCGACTAATCTAGCGATTATTTCTGACTTGACGATTATTAATTCCAAAAGACACTTCTTAAAGCTTATTTAACTTCTTTGTTTATTAAAGTAAAAAAAAAACTTTTGAAATTGAATGAACAGTCACATCTCTTTTACGAAGGCATCATGACGTGTGAACATGAATGAGGTATTTATCTATACATAACGCTGAAACAATGTGTGCGTGCATGTGCAGCAGCCCAAGTAAAAAATTAACAAAAATAAATAACTAAAAAATAAATATCAGTTTGCTTAAACCTGAAACACAGATAAAGCAGTGCATACTTAAAAATTATAAGAATGAAAAAGCACACATTATATATTAGTACAGTTTATTTACGTTATCGGCCACGTCGACTATGCCGACTAGCTCTATACCCATGTTTGGAGGACACACATTTACCATAGTAACTTCTCATGCACTTTAAACGAACTGTCAACGGTTGTTGTGGGGGAAAACAAAAAAAAATCACTCTTTGTGTACTTTTGAGATCAGTGTTGTCATGGCGACTTAGGCTGAAATCTTTCCTGAATGAAAGCATCAAAAAGCATGCTAGGAAGATAGGTTTGTGTTTAAATTGGATGAACATATAATCTGCCTCCTATTTTACCTCAAAGATGCAGTTTTCCTGACTTAGTTTGGCAAGAAGCCAGGACCCGCTTTCTTCTTCCCTGATGGAGAAGTACAGTTTTGGGATTGCTTTCAAAGGGAAAAACTTATTTTTTTTCAAGAATATTGTTCCCAGCAGGCCCACTAGTTGAAACACGGCATTCTGATTAATATTGCGTTTGTGGAATATGAGTTAAGCAGCAAAATCCACCCCTTTTTAGCCATCTCAGGGGGCGGCCATTTTGTCACTTTTGTCGACTGAAAATGACATCACAACTGCTCAGGGTTCAGGCAACGACCAATCACGACTCAGCTTTAGAAAACAGGTGAGCTGTGATTAGTCGTTACCTAAGCCCCGGGAAGTGTTGATGTCATTTTCAGTCAACAGAAATGACAAAATGGCCGCCACCAGAGATGGCTAAGAACGAGTGGATTAACTCTTTTTCCACAAACGCAATATTTATCAGAATGCCGTGTTTCAACTAGTGGGCTTGCATAGAACATATATTCTTGAAAAAAATATATGTTTGATAACAACTTCAAACTGTTCGATGACAGTTGAGTAAACACTTCAAATTCCAAAATTCGGGAGGCCGTCATTGTCCCATCCCTGACCTAGAGTGTTGTTGCTGATCCACTGCAGTGAAACATGGGGCCAGTGAACGTTTGAGTTGACCAGTTGTTCCTGATTCCTTATCTTAAGAGATAAGGGCAATTCCACTGAGTCATGCCTGCCAAACAAGTCTCAACCCAAATGGTCTTACTGTGCGTACTTTTCACAGCACATTGTGGCATTTATTGAGATAAAGGGTACCAATAATGTGTTTGTAGGTACAGACAGGATTTGGCCGAACAGGGAGCCATTTCTGGGGATTTCAAGGTCACAACGTCCTTCCTGATATCGTGACCATGGCTAAGGGCATCGGGAACGGCTTCCCGATGGGAGCACTGGTTACCACACGGGGTGAGAAGACACTGCACGCTGACTCCTTGTAGCCTCGGCGGCCACAGCATTCGGTCCACCCATGCATAGTCAAGAGTAGAGCCCTTTTCACGTGGCGCTCGCTGCGAGTGCCGTGTGAAAGGAGCGCACGGCACTGCCGCACAGAACAACGACGGCACCCCGCTTGCCACTGTGTCCAAATTTGGAAGTGAGGACGAAGCAGCACCAGGAAGATAAAAACGGACACGTTTCCCGCTAGATTAGACGAGATGTGCACTCGCTACCTTTCGCTGGCTTTTAATCAGACCTGAAATTGAATCACCACTAGCACTACAAGTAGTGCTACATTTTCATTAAAGACGTGATTGTGCGAATGCTCAAGCATGTCAAAACGTTCAGCTCATTCTGGACATAAGTGCTTGGTGTACTCAGGCTGCCATTTTGCCATATGTACTGTAAGCATGGCAACTGCTAGCACGTTAGCATTTGATCCGTTCTTACGAGAAATAGTACCTGAATATAAGCCAAAACCCATATCAATCCCCCTCAGTGCTTCTTGTGTCCACGTTGCTATCTTGCTATGCTACCATAGCATGCTAGCATTTGATCAATTCACGTCATATACATGTACATAATATACAAGTACAAAATGCAGCCTTTTTGTTGTTATATTCCCCATTCCCTACATTTCAATAACGACAGTAATTCAGTTGCAGTTACACCAAATTTCGACAGAAATGTTGTTCCCTCGCCAATGTTTGTTTACTTGTTAAACGGTTGTCATTTGGACATGCTTGCAGAGATCGCAGACACGTTTACACAGGGCGTTCATTTCAACACCTTTGGAGGAAACCCAGTGGCTTGTTCCATCGCCTCATCCGTCATTGATGTAAGA
Source organism: Filicampus tigris (assembly GCF_054856515.1). Taxonomy (NCBI): domain Eukaryota; kingdom Metazoa; phylum Chordata; class Actinopteri; order Syngnathiformes; family Syngnathidae; genus Filicampus; species Filicampus tigris. The sequence goes on along the minus strand of NC_141231.1, from coordinate 8,066,708 downwards.
ATTTCATCTTCTCAATTATGCGTAACAAATCGAGACTTGGAATAGTAAAAGGGTCATTCCATTGAATTTGTTTGTTGTAAGTCTCTTTAATGAACTTCAATTTAACCGTTTTTTTTTTTCTTTTCAATTACAAATCAGACGAAACAGATATCGAACTACTCAAAATGTGTTTTTTTTTTTTTGTGCTGAAACTCCTTATTGAAGTAACAGGACTGAGTTTTTAGTATAAAATTAGCAAATATATTAAATATAGCGCCGTGGCATTTATGCTAATAGAATGTTGACATTAAGCAATTTAGCCTCAAAGGAAAGAGGCAGACATTAAGCACAGCAATTTAGCAAAAAAAAAAAAAAGAAATCAAAATAAACGGAATACCAAGCTAGTAAAAATAACATTGAATTTACAAAAAAAATAAAATAAATAAATGAGTGAACTTACTTTTGGCCTTCCCCTGGTCTGCATAGGATCTGAGCATAGCAACTTGCTGTGGATCACGTTTTCTTTTACTTTAAAAAAAATTTAAAAAAAATAGAAGTATAGTGTTCCTAAATAGTATCAGAAATAAGTAAAAGACATAACATTTTTTAAAGGATTTAAATTAATATATTTCATGGTAAAATCTAGTTTCAGGAAACTGGGACAGGCAACCTATGCTCTTTTTCCATTGTTTGAAGTAGTTTGAATGTATCTTTGATGTTGTATTGATTGAATGTGCAATGCACAACCCCACCCCCCCCAAAAAAAAGTATTTTGCTGTGAACGCGCCTAACATGTACATCACCACTCGCTCGTCAGACGATCAAAGAAGAAGGAACGCAGCAGAACAGTCTGGAGGTGGGCACCTACTTGCTGATGGAACTCGCCAAACTCAGAGACAAGTATGACATCATCGGGGACGTCCGTGGCAAAGGCCTGCAGATCGGCGTGGAAATGGTCCGGGACAAGGTAACAGCAATGTCCGTTGTTATTTTCATTTGCACCCCTTTCTACCTTTTGAATTGGTGTCTGAGCCGTGAGAGAGGCGGGACAGCACGTACAGTCCTGCGTGTGCGTTTATACTACATGTACTGTAAATCCATCATTTTCACACCTTTTTATTTTGTTTTGTATAGGTTGTAGATTCATATTTACACGTGTATCTAGCATAAATTGTCGTCCTAAAAAAAACAAAAAGTGGGGAGGACTGAGGCAACTTGGCAATATTGTTGCAGATGTTATGTACTTTGCTGTATCTTTCAATGGTAATATGGCGAAATTACTAAGTACTTTGGGGAAAAATAATAACGCTTTACGGCGCTTTTTTACGGTCATATTTTTCCCAATTAAGATCAACTCTTGGGTACAAGCAATCCTTTTAGCAGGCAGCTGCTAAGTGCCTTTATAGGGTATAGGGACATCATGTGTTACCAAGGTGACCAGCAAGCTGAGATGCCACCTCGTAGCATCTCCCCTCTGTAATGTTCAGCCACATGCGTCGTGTCCCCAGGTCAGCAGAGCGCCGCTGCCACCTCATGACATGGCCGCCATCTTTGAGGACATCAAGGACATGGGCGTCCTCATCGGGAAGGGAGGACTTTACGGACAGGTACTGCAACTGCTCGCATGTTGGATTAGTCGACATTAGGTTGGGCCACATTTTTTGAAAGGGGCAGCAGGGCCAGGTCATTCTTAGGAAAAAACAACAGCAAAATAAAATAATGTGGCCTAATAAAAAATAAATAATGATAATAATGCTAAAACTAATTTGTATTGAGAATTTTCATCTAGAATTGATTTATTATTTCACCACATAAATAGCAGTTGTTGTTACATATGTTTGCGAAAAAGATATATTTTAATAATAAAAACATTTGTATTTATTTATTTATAAATTAATCTGATTATAATCAATGAAAAAAAAATCTTTCCATAATAATTGGTACTGAGAACTTTTTATATTATTATTATGAGTAAATGACTATGCACTCACCATGTCCACATTTGGGGTAGTGCAGTGTGCTAACTTCCAGTCGCTAGTCTAACGCATAGCGATCACGTTTGATAATATCAAAATCTTTACAATGTAAATTTTAATCAGAGATGGCTTTATGTGTCCTAAAACATATTTTTGACAAAAATTGCTTGACAAAATTGCCTTTACTCTTTTCTGGCGCATCAGGTTTTTGGGATATTTTTTTAAATTTTGTTTAAAGTTTGACCTCCACATTGGCATCTTTAATCCCGTTGCAGGTACAAGCAGGTAAAAACACAGTATGTGTAGATACAGGCAAACAGTCACAAGATGCAAGGATCTGCGTGTGCGTGTGCGTGTGTGTTTCTGCAATGAACAGAAATAGTGCCGTATATGAGTGCAAATGCCAAACTTCTGATATCACACAAATATTAAAATACTGAAAGGCACTTGGCTCAGTAATAAATGGGCACCTACATCGCCCATTCCCGTTAAAGTGCATTACCTTAGCTATACACAAAAATGGTTACAAACGCCAAATAAGTTGCAGTACAGGTTGAATAAACATGAGCTACTGACTACATCAAAATGAACATAAGTAGTGGCCGATTACAGCCATGGACATTACATAATGGCGGCGCCCAGGAAGTGCACACTGCCCCCGACTTGCTGAAGAAGCACAAAACATGACATAACGTTAAGTGCTCCATTCTTGAGGAAACTTTGCTCCAGGTCCTCAACGAACAGAAAAGACCATGTTAACATCCACAAGTTGTGTTTAAGACACTCATTTAGATGCGTGGCGAACTTCAAACAGATGCAAGCGCCAGGAGCTGTCAAACAAATCTGCGAAGAATTAAATAAGTCATATAAACCTAACCCTTAATTCATACGTGTTACAAATGACATGTTATTATTATTATGTGTATGTGTATATATATATACATAGAGAGAGAGAGAGATGGGGTATAATTCCACTTAATACCTATTTAAATGATATTCAAAAATAAAAGTGTTCATGAAAGTGTGGGAAAGTCTCAGCAAGGTAACATGGTCTTATAACGTAACGGTTGTGTGATTTGCGACGTTATTTTTGCCCACCTCAGACCTTCCGCATCAAACCGCCCATGTGCATTACGATGGCGGACGCAGCTTTCTTCCTGTCTGTTTTTAACAAGTGCATCCAGCGCTTCATTGAGAGAAGATGAGCCCAGCCAAGGGAAACGTGCCACTGATATTGTCTACTGTCTTACCTTTTTGCATAACCATGACAATGACTTTACAACCTGCGATTGTTTGGTCAAAAAGAGATGAGCTATTACAAAAAATGAAGCCTACTTCACGAGCAATCTTGTGAATTTGGCGCACATGATTTGATACTAGTTTGTTACTGTTTTGTTGCCAAATGCAAAGTAAATGCAATAAAAAGAGGAAACTACTTGTTTGTGCTGTTTAATCTGGCCCTGCAACCCCCCCCCCACACACACACCATCAGTGTTTTTTTCATAAATTTGAAAAAAATTCTACATTTCATTTTTTTTCTGTCAAGATCGGAAAGTGAAAAATTTCAAGAGCTCTGAGACAGTACTTTGCATACTCACTGTAACATTTGGCAAACTGGTACAACCTGTTAATTAGACTTTGCCCCGCAGTCGACAGGCCCTGGTTTGGAATGTTGGCTAAATTCCCCATGGGTTTACTCTGTGAACTAACGCTCACATCCCCAAAACTTTATTGAAAACCAAGATGAATAGTTCAACACTTGTTTTTTTTTTTTTTTTTTAGTCAAGCAAAAGTGTTAACAGTTGTGCTGGAAAAGTGTTCCGTTTTTTTCACTTTGTTCTTTAAGCGGCACTCAACTTTTTTGGGGTCTAGTTACATGCTTACCTAGTTAACAGCAAGGCACTTTTCTACATCATGCTATTGACGGAACCTTCATTATTAGACGTGCAACCTTTTAGGGGGCATGTGAAGTCTGATTCAACCTGTACAACCTTTCTACTGTGCAGTTAACAATATTGTTTACTGCCCTGTAGCTCATCAAAAAACTGGAGGCAATACAAAATGTTTAAACGCAAACATTTTACTTTCTTTAATATTTACTTAGGTCTTTTTTTTTTTAATTATACTGTATTAATTTTTGTATGTTTAATGTACTTTCTACATTTGTCTGTTAGATGTTTGTTTTGTATTTGTTTAAATTTAGATTTTATAGTTTGTTTTAAATTAGATTATATTTAAATTAGTTTGTTTTCAATTAATAATTTGTATAGTTTACTATTTTCTCTGTTTTTCTTTTACTATTATTTTACATTTGATTTTGTTTTTTGAATTAATTTGATCTTTTTTTAATGTAAACATTTTGATTAACATTAAACTTTATTTTAGATATATTTTGATATCCCTGAAAAGCTGCTTTTCGGGGATATTATACAATGTCATATTTCATTGTATTATTTTTGTGCATCTGTATTAATATTTTATTTACATTTTTTTATACACATTTGTATGAAGACTATAATTTGTAAAATTATTTTATTGGGGGGGGGGCAGTCAGACTAGAGGACAAAAAGAAGTCAACCAAAAGTTGCCAAAGCAATGGCTACTTTGTGCAAAAGGTCACTAGTTCAGCGAACACAAGTCGTGGGAAAGCTTCCTTGATTCACTAGGCCAGTCCAGTTCTATTTGAGTCCACCGAAAGTGTTGTCATCTGTTCTTTCGTTTGTCTTTCTTGCTCCGGCTGGCGGAGGCCGTCGGCATGGGATTGGAGGGGAGCGCAGAGGCGTGGCCGCTGGACTTGAGGTGGTCAAAGAGCTTGTTTCTGGTGGAGAACTCGCCATTACATGTCACGCAGCGCAGCTTTACTGGCTTCTGAGAGAGGGGAAAAAAAATCCCAGAGACAGCTGAAGTTCGTATGTGACTTAAAATTGCAATACCAGCACCTACAGGACGAGAGTGAAAGAGTCAAATGACTATTTCTGGACTAACCTCAGGAAACTGCTCTCCTCCCGAATGTGCCTTGACATTTTTTGGTTTGTCTTTACCGTCTGCCTTTTTGGCTTTGGACTTTACAGAGCTGGCCAACACAGACAGATAGTTCAAATCATAACTCATTATCTAAAGTTGGAAAAGACCAAAAAAATAAATTAAAAAAACACTAACCTATTGGGTTCAGCGAGAGGAAGATGGTCCACCTTCTCGGCTTCCGTGGGGCTCGACGACTCCTCGGGAACATCTCCCGGAACTTCTTCCTTGAGATTTTCAGAGTAATCTTCTGAAAACTCCTTACCATCTGTGCTTGACGTCCGCTCCTCCACTGGTGTGCTCTGCATTAAAAGCCGGGGACAGGAAGTAGGCGACACGTGAATATGACGTACCCTTCAGAAGGACTTCAAATATTCTCACGTTTGTTCCTAACCTCAACACCACGCCCACCAAAAAAAAAGTACAAAAAGCTATACCTCAAATTCTGCATACTTTTTAATTAATGGGGGGGGGGGGGGCGGAAGAGAGGCCAGCAGCAGTTAGGGCGAGTGTGTGGAACAGGTTGCACTCAGTTATAAGCGTGAGTTCCACAGAAAACTGTTTGCTGGGATGGAATAAAACCCCAGTTGAATAAGCAAGCAATTTGACATCCCTTTAATTTGTCTGTGTATCAACACTGTGGTTGAAGTCAATGGACCGAGGGGTGGGTTATAATTACGGTTCAGAACTGAGGACGGGGACACACGTAAAACGTAATTGTATACAAAGCTCGCATGTGTTTTTCAATTTCTAATAAAGGTGCCGGTCGAATATCTCAAAGCTCATATGGACACAGAAAAACACCAAAGAGCTGTATGACGAGAGAGTTTATTGCAAAGTTGACTGAGTTCCTTAATCCTTAGACCCGGGAACACATGATGGGGAAAACAAAGTTAAAAGGAAGAAAACTAAATACTGAAGTGACCTTTTTTTTTTTTCCCTTTTGTTAAATGAATATCTTTGTGAGGATACTGTTTTAAGGCGATGGCCTTCACACATATGGTATTCTACACTATTCAACTTTATTATTGTGTGAAGGCGATGGCCTTCACGCATGTTATTCTACACCATTCACCTTTATTATTATTATTCTTCCTTCTTCTATTTTATTCCTCGCACTTTTTCAGAGTTCTTCCATTTCCACATTTTTCAACCGATTCTCGCCATTCCAACTTCAATGTTTTCCAAAAATTCACGGCTTCCGGGGTTCTTTTTCTTCATTCCAAAAATGTATGGTTTCCCCCAAATTCCCCGTTTTTCACCCCAAAAAAACCCCATTCATTTCCAATGGCATATTCAACATGTCCCATTTCCACCATTCCAATTTCAAATTCACAAGATTCATCTCATTCAACTCACGTTGTTAAAGTATTCAACATACCCACAATTCATATTTCCCAAAAATAGACTGGAGATACTCACCCCGAGGTCTCCCCAGTGCGGTGGCCATCTTGGGCAGTGACCCGGAAGTGACACAAATGACCCGGAAATGAACCAGACGTGACCCAAAAGACCAGGAAAAGAACCGGAAGTGACCCAAGTGACCCGAAAAAGAACCGGAAGTGACCCAAATGAACCGGAAATGACTCGAAAGTGACCCAAATGACCCAGAAATGACTCGGAAATGACCCGGAAATTAACCGGAAGTGCCCCAATTGACCCGGAAATGACTCGGAAGTGACCCAAATGACCCGGAAATTAACTGGAAGTGACCCAAATGACCCGGAAATGAACCGGATGTGACCCAAATGACCCGGAAATTAACCGGAAGTGCCCCAAATGACCCGGGAATGAACTGGAAGTGACTAAAATGACCCAGAAAAGAACCGGAAGTGACCCAAATAACACGGAAATGAAGCGGAAGTGACCCAAATGACCCGGAAATGAACCGGAAGTGACCCAAATGATCCGGACATGAACCGGAAGTGACCCAAATAACCCGGACATGACTCGGAAGTGACCCGGAAATGAACCGGAAGTGACCCAGATGACCCGGAAATCAACCGGAAGTGACCCAACGCCCATTCATTTCCAATGGCACATTCAACACTTTACCATTGGATGCGTTGGATCGATTTCTGCTCATTCCAAAATTTTTCATAGGGGTCATTCAACTTCATTCAACTCATATTGGTTAAGCTTTTCAACACATCTGCAATTCATACTTCCCAAAAATTCAAATTATTCAACCTTAAAAAAAAAAAAAAACACATTAAATTCGCAAATTAGTTCCACTTCCACCTTCAACATTTCAGTTATACAGTCTTCGAGAAGTCTCAATGGAGCGTGGCTCCGTGGGAACAAAACGGCTGATGCATGTCAGTTGCACCCCCCAGCTAACGACAGCGCACCAGTGAGGGAGTGACGGGGTTTAATGGCGCTCCTTCACACTCCAGAAATTGCCTTCTCTAGTTATATATATATTATAACTTTGAAAATAAGAAGAAAAATTTTGCTGGATTTTCTACAGAAGAGTTATTATTTTGAGCATTGTGGTAATTAAGTAAGACTTCAAAATAGAGCTATTATTATCTTTTTTGGTTTTATCTTCTACATGAGGCATAGTTTAAATAAGGACTGCGCAACATATTGGAAAAATATTGTCATTGTGACAATGGCAAATGCAAAAGACGTGCAATAAATTCATATGGAATTGTAAGATTTAATCTATCTTTGACCAATCAGATGCAACCATAAAGGCGCATTGCATCCAATAGGAGAAGAGTATTTCGGGCCATTACTAACACAAAAGAAATTAATTACCGGTAGATAATAATACATTCACATTTTTCCGCATGAAAAGATGTCTTTCTTTCATTAAAAAAAATAAAGATATAATATCTTTGGTACATGTTAAAGTGGAAGTCAACCCCCAAAAATTCTTTGCAATATGTTCTCTGTCTTTAGTAGACCAAAGGTGGCATTCTGATTAATATTGCGTTTGTGGAATATGACTTAAGCAGCAAAATCCACCCGTTTTTAGCCATCTCAGGGGGCGGCCAATTTGCCACGCTCTGTCGACCGAAAATTGCATCACAGTTGCTCGGGGCTCAGGTAACGACCAATCATGGCTCATCTTTAGGAAACGAGTGAGCCCTACTTTAAATATAATAGAGCTGTCATGTATGGCATCTTCTAGTATCATTTCAGTATCTCAAGGCGGTCGGAACAAACAGTAATCGCCTCTAGGCCGGTCCAACTATTATTTGAAATGGGCTTCCAATTGCGTTTCCATCTACAATACTCCAACACCCCCTCACCTCCACCATATATCAAAATATACACACACACACACACACACACACATTTGTGATGTATTTTGACCTGGACCTACATTCATTCAACAATGCCTTGAAAATGCGCACACGAAAAAATAATCTCACAAAATGACCTTGGTGTATTTAGGGGGAAACACTCACATTGGCTGCTCTTTGCTGCCTTTTCTTCTTCTTCTGCTTCTTGGAAAGTCTGAGTGGTTTGTATCAGGACAACGTTATTAAAACGGTTAAAAAAAAACAAAAAAAAAACTAATGTGTCATTCATGTTTTTCACTAAGACCCACTTCTGTCTTGGTCGATCCTCCTCTTCCTGCTCCTCCTCCTCCTCCTCCTCCTCCTCGCCTCCTCCTTCATCTTGGTCTGTTATGTCCTTGTTTTCCTGCTCAGCGTCCTCTGGTTTGTCCAGGGTCAGAGCAAGTGAATCATCATCTTGAAGCTGTTGCCGTAGTAACGCGACCATCTCTTTGTGTTTTCTGGACTTTTCGTGGTTGTTCATGCTTTAAAGGGTAGACATTGGAGTACATAAATGAATAGAATGGAATCTTCACGTTAAGCAGTAGTTGATTTTTTTTTTTTTTTATGTGCTGTGCAACAGAAACCTCTGCTGGTACAGGTAAGAACTGCGTGGGACCGCAACAAGTGTTCTTTTCAGCTATTAACCATAGAACAGGAATTGGAACGTGCAGCCTCAAAGCAAGGAGGCAGACAAGGCAGGTCACTACAACATGAGCAATACCATTAACTAAAAATCACTTACAATAATTTTATCAACTGGCTGATAGCATAAATAGCATTTAGCTGATAAAATCTTGGCGGATGCTTGTGCTGCATTTTTATTCTCACTTCTCTCTTGAAAGGTTGAGTAATTGACTTCTTTTTGACTTTACAAATTGGATCAACAACAAAACCAACAAAGTATATTTGACAAAAAAAAAAAGATTTTCAAATTGGTTTATCTTTTTTAATGTATTTATTTATTATGTGTTAAGTTTTGACAGCTTAACTGTTCACTAGGTTTTATCATTGCAACAGATGGATTAATTAATAGTGCATCATTGTCTTGGGGGAAATGTGCATGCATTTTTCGCAATTTTTTTAAGGGATTTTGTTTGACTTTGGAACTTCCAGTGGATAAATGTAATGAATAACTCATTCTGGTAGAAAAGAGAAGACTCACGCTTTGTCCGATTTGAAGGATTTGTCGCAGGCCGGGCAGTAGAGATCGTCATAATAATCAAAGTTGATGTTGTCCGCATCCAGCTGGTCTCCATCTGGACCTGTTTAACGAGGTGCGCGTTCACAAAAGTCATTTATGAATACAACGTTAGGGACTGAATCCTGCCGCGAAGAGTAAAAATCTACGAGTATTAAACGCTCTCCCCAAAGAAGCAGTTGCAACCAAGAAGCCACGAGATGGCAGCAAAGCAATTCTTTTACAACAGTGCTTTGGCCTGAGCACAAAAAGATGGGAATGGGTGAATTTTTTTTTTTAGAGAGTAACAGAGTAGAGTAGTAACAACCCCCCAAAAATCTGTGATGTGTGAGTCAGAGTTGCAAAACGCAAATATGCAGGGGAACACTCCCAGGTGGGAATGTGCCATGGTCTTTGACTAATCTACGCTAACAGAGTACCGTATTTTCCCGACTATAAATCGCTCCGGAGTACAAGTCGCACCAGCCATAAAATGCATAATAAAGAAGAAAAAAAAACATACATAAGTCGCACTGGAATATAAGTTTTTGGAGGAAATTGTGCACTTAGTACACATCATATCCACTGAGCTACGATGGTAACATTTAGCTAACATTCACACATGTAGCATACAAGAAAGTTATGGTAAGATAACTTTAAACTCACCAAAACGGTTGCAGATCGATTAAATAAGTCTTTTATTTATCCCCGAACATGTAGAATGTTTCCAAGTCTCCAAAAGTATTTTTGTATTCGGTCGTAATTATGTCTTCGTCTCCTCTGTGTTCGGCTCCTTATGTGTGTGGCTACATGATGCAATAACCCAGCCAGAGGGTTGTTTAACCATTGTCTGAAACTAACTTAGACAATTGTGTGTAATGACATTTATATACGAGCTGAATTGTGGATGATTGTAGCTTGTTGACTGAACATACTAATCGCCATCGCTAATGCTAATCACGGTTGCTAATCGTTAGCATGTCTGCCTGTTTGTGGTTTATTCTTGTTCAACCATCGTCTGAAACTAACTTAGACAATTGTGTGTAATGACATTTATATACGAGCTGAATTGTGGATGATTGTAGGTTGTTGACTGAACATACTAATCGCTAAGCTAATGCTAATCGCGATCGCTAATCGTTAGCATAGGCTCATCTTGTTCATGTCTATGAAAATACATGTGTATGTAATGCATAGATTGATAGTATTTTCTGTTTCTTGTGCAGTTTCACAATATAAACAGGCAACTTCGCTGCAGACCTGGAGTCTGTGGAGTTTGTTTGTGAATGTTTAGCTGTTTGGCTAAGATAGCCTCCTCGACTAGCAAGGCCTTAGCAGTCAAATTGTCTTTGTATCATACTATTTTAATTATTTATTTAACAAAACATTAGATTTTAACCGTTTAAATTACTCATGCATTTTAATAGCTTATATGATTTATCTTATGTTTCTTTATGTGGGTTACAATAACATGTGAAATGATATATAGGCAATTGTCATGGCTTGTTAGTGCTGACTTGTATTCATGATGTTTTGTTTAGCGCCTGCAGAGGGAGACAAAACATCATAAATACAAGTCAGCACTAACAAGCCGTGACAGTAATAATGTGTTAATAATTTCACACACAAGTCGCTCCAGAGTATAAGTCACACTATAAGTCGCACTATGAAAAAAAAAACGTGACTTCTAGTCCGGAAAATACGGTAGTAAAGTCAGAATTATGTGTATGAAAAGCACTTCAGAGCTATGAATATAAAACAATCAAATAAAAACCAGTAAGAACAGTGTTAACTGAGCGTGCCTTCTAGTGTTGCATGATGACCTATTCTTACCCTCCCCAACAAACTACTTTGGAAATTCAAAAGGTGGAAGTCTGTCAGGATTGTCGCAACCAAGGATTCCCGGGATGCACATTTCTCTCAACACACCTAATGTTTCCTCCACAGTCTTCTGTGTTTCCAGCTCATCGTCTTCACTTTCGGATGCGTCGCCAAACTCCTCCCCGTACTGAGCCTCCATTTGCTGCAGCTCCTTCTCCAGCTCCGACATGGCCTCCCAGCTCTGCTCCTTGTACTCGTCCGCCAACCTTGGAACACACGTGACATGAAGGGTTAATTATGTATCCATTTTCTTTATAGCGCTGGTCCCCGTTACTTCCTCTGTCTAACTGTGCTGCCATGGTAATATTTACTTGGCCTGACTGAGCTTCTGCTTGCGCCTGAGCTCCTGTGCCTTTTTGCTCTTCTCTGCGTTGCGCTCCTCCACCTCCTTGCGGTGCGCCTGCACGCGGCGGTCTCGCTTCCGTATGAAGGCCACCAGCTGGCGCACCAGCTCATTGCGCTCCTTGCGCGCCTTGTCCCGGGTCTTCTTGTTCTCCTTCTCCATGGCGCGCTTCTCCCAGCGGTTGGACGCCTGCCGTGTGTCGTACTCCTCCTTCCAGGCAAAGTTCTTACGCGTGCAGAAGCTCTGCCAGTAACCGTAGAAGATGTGGACCACCTGCCCCGCGGGAATACCAGAATTTTCACGTTATCAGGAATTACATACATTAAATACACTAATGAATACAACGACAGAGTACAATCGCCAATAAAAAGAAAATGTATCTCCATACAGTAACATTTGTTTTCATTATTTTTTCTTTTCAAATTTTTTTACCACAACAAAATAAACTTTGGATTCAATAAATAAACATTTATGATAAAAATAACATTTATGATAAAAATACATTTTTCAAAACAAAAAAAAAAAAACATTTGAAAAATCCTGATAAAAACTAAAAAGAAAAAAAATCCTTTTTAAATGAAAATCTGTGTAAATGGACAGAAAAGAAAATCTCTACATTTTAGTATAAATCATCATTATTTTTTATGGACATGAATTACAGGTATTTTCTCATTTTTAATCAGAAAAATAATGTTAACATTTAGATGAAAATAAACACAGGAAAAAAACTGAACTTACAGATTTGTCATTTTCCCATCCATCTGTTTTCTCCAGTGCTTGTTGTCCAATTACAAATCACCCAATTTCCTCATTTTTGGAGTTCTTAATTTCTCACCCCTACCCCCCCCCCCTTACACTCCCCCCCAAAATAAAACAACAGCAACAATAAAATACAGTGCCCTTATTACAATGCCTGTAATAGGGGGGAATTTTCCACCTTTATGTGAAACATATGTCCATCTAGATGCCAGACAAAGTGAAAAGCACTCACCATATAATTTGACACAAAATGGCATCATCAAAAAAAATACATGGTCATTGGCGACCACAACGCGTCTCACTGGGCCTCCAATTGCGCACACTAGAGTAGGTACTTACTGTATCGTAGTCGCTCTGAGAATCCCCAAAGAGCGGAAACTCTTCATCCTCATCATCATCTTCCACTTTTCCATGCTCCATCTCCTCCTTGATGATAGACTCAAAGAGATTCCTGTAGACTGCGTAAAAGCCCTAAGGAGGAGAAAAAAAAAGACATTTGATCAGCTGTCATGTTTTCGAGAGGCCAATTTTGTCTTTTCTTTTTTTTCACCATTTAGAAACACCAACCTTGTCGTCGTCCCCGTAGCCCGAGTAACAGGTGACGGTAAAGAACTGAAGGAGGTCGATGCTGTCATCCTCATAGTCGCCGCTCAGGCCACCTTTTAGCAGAGCCTCCCTGTGATTGTCATACCTGACAAACAGCAGCGGTGTGACATTCCCATAAGAACCCAGACCCGTTTGTCCTTGAAGGAAAATCACAGACCAAGTGGACTATATGGAACGCATTTTTATTTTAGATTTGTTTTGAATCGCAATACTTGGTGTCAAACGTATGTAAAGTTGCATAAACAGTAGGGTTGGACATCATTTCAATTTTGAAGATTCCTGTTCTTCGATTACGTTTCCTAAGGATTCTCGATTCCGATTCTTTAAAAAAAAAAAAAAAAAAAAATGGGTAAAATCATATGAACTTCTCTGCTCTTTCATTTCATGAACTTCTTACTAGTTTCTCAAGGGGTTCTTTTAAACCAGTATATTAATCTTTCACAAGAGGTTAATTTTTGAGATCCTCAATAAAATAAGTAATGCAGCAGTTACTTAATGTATGCTACTGAACACGGATTGATGGGCTAAGATAATGTTGTTTTACCTTAGAAAGAAAGACTTCAATATATATGACAAACACAAAGCGGCATTTGAGGGGCAAGCAAGGAAAATGTCGAATGTCGAATCTAAGTAGTCTAATGTGCTTTATGTGGTATGTACTGTATGTGGTATGTATGTATGTATGCACGTATGCATCATATATGTACCATGTATGCATGTACAGTATACGCTGTGTATGCAGTAAGATAAATATTAGCTCAACCTTTGTGTGTTGACTCACTGTTTTAGTTCAAGTATAATTTGCTAGCGTTAACATCGGTCTGAATGATACCCAACGAGAAATTTTAAAAAAGAAAGTACATGATGAATTTTGAGACACCCAACATGTAACAAATTTGACCTCTTATTCACATTTCTGTGATGGAAGATGGATGGGCTTCACAGAGCTTAACCATAGCCTCATTTTCTATGCTAAATAAGGTTGTTGTCTTTTCTCAGTGCCACCTTCAAACGACACAAGTAACTAAGGACTCCTGAAGGGGAGCGGCTGGCCCCAAATTTTCACATACTACCTTACTGAGCTGTGCATCCCTCTGAATTACACCATTTGTTCAATCAGTGGAGTTGTGTACCTCAGGGCTAACATCCAGACATTATCTCAAAAAACATCGGGCTATGGACGGACCTTCCTACACTTAGGCCCTGTCTACACGAACCTGGGCTTTTTTAAAGCCGAATATTTCCACCTCTCCATCATAAGAAAAACTTTCAATCCACACTGTCTCGTTTGTTAAAAAGAAACAAAAAAAAACTAATCCACACCAAATGGCATAAGTGCATTTTTCAGTGCATTTACAAGCATGTCAAGAAGAGTGATGTGATTGGCAGTCTGCTAGTTCGTGTGGCTTAATTTTTTACCTAAATGGTTCTTGACAGCTTTTGCTTTGAATGGGATTTTGAATATATGTTACTTAAGAACTGCATTAGCGTGTGTCAGGGACTTTCCAGGATATTTGAAGGCTGTGTTACACCTATGTCACCATGGGTCCTTAATTATTAGTATGACTCCATACTTGCTACATTGCATTGTTAGAATGACCTGGTCAAACGATCCCGGGTCCTCGAGTTAGGGTAGATGAAAAACGAATCGCCGTACTTACTACTGTGTTTCATAAACTTGTTTTAAATGTATGACCTAGATGTGTTTTTCCACAAAAATATGTGCCTTAATTCTGACTTTCCCACTGTACGATTACAATTAGTTAACAATACATTAGTTACCATGCTCTCTCCTGTGGGTCACTCAGGACATCATAGGCTGCCTGAATCAGCTTGAAGTGCTCGGCTGCTTCCTCGGCTTTATCCAAGTTCTTATCTGAAATGGTTAAATAACAATGATTAGGACTATTTACAAGAAGAATGGACGTTTTCTGAGCCGTCTGCCACTGACCAGGGTGCCATTTCAGAGCTAATTTGCGATAGGCTTTCTTCAAATCGTCGTCGTCCGCGTCCCGTTTGACTCCCAGGACTTCGTAATGGCACTTCATTGTTGTTCTTATATGAAAAGACTAAATTTACACTGACGTTCACGTTGTACCTTCATTAGCGTTTAGCTTACAGAAGCATGCTAAATGCCGGTCGGAATGTCAGCTAACATCAACTAATCCTGACTTGTTGGATGAATTGTTTAATTTTTGCGGGTCACATAGTCAAACAAGAACATATTGTGTACCTTTTGTCAAGTTCTCTATCAAATCTCTGAAAATTAACGTTTTTAATCAAACACGGCAAGTGACAGGTCTTTCATTCGTGCCGCTAACTCACGCGAGAATCTTCTTTTCTCGGCTCGCTTTTGCACACGATGAAAACTCGTTGCTGCCCCCTCTGCCTAAATGCTGAATTGTCAAATATCTTCTACGCTTTACAAACGGTTTTGCCTCAAATATGGCATTTATTCATGTAAATAGGGAAATATTATAAATACTTTTGATGGCGTCATAGTGAATTTTGTTATTTTTAAGGGTAAGGCTCAAATAAAATAAAAATGTAAATACAGTTGCACCTCCGCGCCATTTGGGGCACCGTCGCTCTCGTCCCCTCGCACGAGTCGCGTTCTCTGAATTAGCTTTCTTCTGAAGAGCTGAAAATGCCATGGTTTGGATGGAGCCCATTAACAGACATTTTTAATTCGTGTTGAGCTGTCCACAATCATACCGTTTTAAAGGTGTGTAAATCATCTGTGAACCAAATAAAGATATAGACGCAAATAAAAAAAAAAAAAAAAAAAACGAGTCGCGTTCTCGTTCAGTCACGCGAGAGTTGCACTAAAAGAAACATGTCGACTCTCAAGCGAAAACGTGGAGGACGGTTACCCGCTGGAAAAAAAGCCAAGAAAGTAAAAACTGTTGCAGATGCAGGCGAACCTGCGGCTGACAACCAACAGGAGAAGAAAGATGAATTCACCATTCCACCACCGGTTTCTATGGTACGTGCCCGAGATTATTATAAGAGCGGTGTTAACTTACTAGCAAGGAGCTAACCAATTCAAAACGTTTAGTCGTCTGCATGTAAGTTTTCCTTTAGGGAAACTTTGAATAGCCTTTAAGTGTTTTGATTGATGTTGTTGGTTTTAATTGTGTCCAGGGCAAATGGACCAACAAGGAAAGGGTTCTCATCTTCTCCTCAAGAGGCATTAACTTCAGAACGAGACATTTGATGCAAGACCTGAGGGACATAATGCCACATTCGAAAGCAGGTCAGTCTTGCGTATCTGAGAGTCTCATTTTAAGTCTAAACAGGAATTATTATTTGGATACTAGACTATTGATTTGAAAAATATTTTTATTTTGAAAGGCAAGCGCAGTAAACGATGTGCTCAGGAAGGGTGCGCTAGAGAGCTATTTTTCTTAACAAATTGTAATTTATTCGATCCCCACTAGATACCAAAATGGACCGAAAGGACAAGCTATTTGTTATTAATGAGGTGAGTGTTGTTGTATACGATTAATAAAACATTTATGTTTGAAATTGTTCACAAATGTATACGTACCAGAATGAGGACAAGCACTATAGAAAATAAATAGGTGAATTGATACAAATGTATGTTTGAGACGTTTTTTCCTTGTAGGTGTGCGAGATGAAAAACTGTAACAAGTGCCTCTTTTTTGAAGCCAAAAAGAAACAGGATCTGTACATGTGGTAAGACTCTCACTTTCTACTCCTTAGCATATAAGACTTACTTAGACCTGAAACGCCATTAAAGACTAACATTGTGTTGTCATGCAGGCTATCAAATAGCCCTAATGGACCCTCTGCAAAATTCCTGGTTCAGAATAGTGAGTGGCCACCAATCCACTACTTGAGTGTAATTCTTACAATGATTCAAGATGTAATGTAAACAATGTCAATTACAGTTCATACACTGGCTGAGCTCAAGATGACAGGGAACTGCCTGAAAGGATCGAGGCCGCTCTTGTCCTTCGATCCCGTGAGTAAAGCCAGCAACAAGACGGAGGCCATAGTTAGGAAGGTTTGTTTTCACGTATTTTTGTTTTCCCCTGCAGACATTTGACAAGGAGCCTCACTATGCATTGCTTAAGGAGCTATTCATTCAGGTTGGTGCAACTTCTCGTGGTAGACTATATAACTGAAGGCCTTTTATTTTACAGAAACTGTCCACAGTGTCTTTGAGCGCTGTTATGGCATCGTGACAGATGCCTCTTCTGATGCGTAGGCTGTATATGTGGTGTTGGTCTGTTAAAGCAAGGGCTGCCTTTTTGAGGCAACGCGTTAATCTTGAATTTGTGGGAATGCATTCTCACATTATTTTTATTCAGATGTAGCTAATAAATGGGAGAGAGAGCTGTGAACGTAAACGGACTTTATTAAGATTTTTTTTTTTTTGCAGACGTTTTCCACGCCGCGCTATCACCCCAAAAGTCAACCCTTTGTGGACCATGTCTTAACCTTCACCGTTGTAGATAACAGAATTTGGTTCAGGAACTACCAGGTAACTTGTTTCCTCTGTCTTACCCCCCAAAAAACAACCTTCTGTCAAATTTGACTTTTCATTGTTTTTGGTCACTTACAGATCATCGAGGAGGATGCGGCGTTGGTGGAAATTGGACCTCGCTTCGTCCTCAACCTCATAAAGATGTTCCAAGGGAGCTTTGGGGGGCCCACGCTCTATGAAAATGCAGACTTCAAGTCACCCAATATGGTAACATTCACTTTACACTTGTGATGGAAGGCCTAGATAGACCAAAATGACGTTGGGCGTCGGATTGCGCCATCTGATTGATGTAGCGAACACCGTCGTAACATCGGATCCCGTCTGGAAGCGTCTGGTGGGCGTTTCACTGTGTTGAATCGGCATCGTAAGTCGTGACATTTGGTCACTCTGATTGGCTGTTAGGTAGCGAATCAGTGCACGGGGCAAGGTCAGGAAGTGACGAATGTGGATAAACAGTGAGCGATGGAAAGCCTTGAGAATTTCACCTTTGCTGCTTTAATCATCTTACAAGTATAAACGCGAGGGTTGGCAATGGAACAATTGCACAATACTGTGTCAAGAGCGTGAGGGTTTGCTTCGCGTGGGAGTTCACCTGTTTTATTCATAAATGACAAGAAGCATATGGGTGCAAACCTTTTAATGGCTAGCATGAGTGGCTAACGTAGTACTAGATGTAGAAATGTAAACATCTTCACTTCTTGTCAAACAGCATAAACAAATTGACTCAAATACACATCAGCAGTCACTGAAGATAAAGATGTAAGCTCTCTGTTCACAAAATGTTTGTCGATACTGGTTCTGACGCAGAAACATAAGTGGCAACGTACCACCAAAAAAAAAGAAAAATTGCATGACCCTCCTGGCACCTAGTGATTATCTTCCATTAAATCTGGATAAAAGTACTTAAGGAAAAGTTGTTGAATACCAGCTCTGGCTGAGGGTCCTGTCTAGGAACAACAACTGGATAGTAACCTACAAAAAAAAAAAAAAAAAAAAAAATCATATACTGGCATGATTCACATGGTACCTGCCAATCGTTTCCCCCTAACGCTGGACAAAAGTACTGCCACACCGGTATTCTTTTCTGTAAATGTTAACTAAGTTCCGATGGATATCACTTTCACACACTTTCTTACCCCGCAGAAAATATATCACTGAGAGATAAGTCTGTTGGTGGCAAAAATGAGTTCCAGTGAGGTGCACAGTTTCATGTTATTGGGATCTACAGTTAACATGATGCTATCCTATCCACTCAGCACCGGCGTGAGCTCCGTCAGGCGGCGGCGGCTCGCGTGCGCGAGAGGCAGATGGTGAAGGAGTTGCAGAGGGTGAAGAAAGCCCAACCCAAGCCGGAGATTCTCACTGACGTGACGGAGGGCGTCTTCGATACGCCGGTGCCGGAGAAACCCGTGACAGTTGAGACGGAGCCACCGGAGCCCAAAGAGAAGAAGAAGAAGAAGAAGCGCAAATTGTTCAAAAGGAACAGGATGCAGATGGGGTCCAGGTAACTGGAGAGACTGATCAATGACCAGGAAGGAATAGAAAACACATTTACTTTAGTTGTGTTTTTTTCTTTCTTTTTTTTTTTTTTTTTTTTTTTTTAAATGTGTGAATACAACATTTTAAAGTTACTACTTGTCAAGTTTGGAACAGTGCACAAAAATGGCATCTCTTTCTCCCATTTATAAACATTTTCATACAAATGTAAAAAGTTAACTGACGCCTGACAAACATGGGGGATGATTTCTGCTTGTCAAGAGAGTCTCTTTACTAAACATAGCTGACTTTTGTACTTCTGCTCCACTCAAGTTATGGTCAATCTATTCTTCATTCAAGCTATTAAATGATATAATGGTTATGCTTCATCTCCGCTTGAATTCGGTCTGCTGTTGTGCTTCTCAACCCACATCAACTTTTGCTGAGATAGATGTGTCCCATAAAGTATTTTACAAATGTACATAACATCAGCCTTAAGTTGATGCAATAATATTTATATTCATGTCAATTTTTAAAGTTCAATGAGAGATAAGACTAATATGTGATGTATACAGTTTGTGTGAAAAACTTTCATTGATTAAGCTAATACAGATAACATAGCAGCTTGCTCCCTCTAGTGGCCACAGATTTATAAAGAAACTATGGACTAGAGACTACAGAGTGACATGGGAGTGGATTTTACGATTTTCACTCCCATCCCAACACACTCTCAAAGAAAAAACATCTTTCCTGTCCCAGTCCCGGACCATAGTTTAAAAAAAAAATCACTCATCATCCACTTCCTCGTTGGGACAGCAGTAGTAATCCACAAAGCATATCTGTCCGTCGTCGTTGCGCACCAGGTACTGCAGCGACAGCACTCCCCTGCTGTCGGTCCTTACAGACACTTTGCTAGACAACGCCAGCGCCTTGGTGGACGGCTTCAGCAGGGACATTTTGTACCTGTTTGGATGAAGCGTTAAATGTAAACTGCATTCACTGACTTTCGCTCAGTGCCTATATCTGGTGCGCTCTTTTTGTGACACTACCACAGAAAGGTACCGTTGATGCAAAGAAAAATGCGCTAATAGCTACAGAACAAAATATTAAATTTATGGAGAAATGAAAGAGTATGGCTCCTCATTATGATTAAAAATCAATGACACTATTTTTACCCTATACAATAATTATACACGACACGACAGCTGTACCTAAGTATACAACACATGTAGGTGACAGTGTTGCTGGGCTTCCGTCCCCCCTCCATTACATGTCCATCAGCCCTGGCTTGTTTTTACTTTACTGTAGTCTTGTTAATTCATGTTTATAGTTAGTGTACGCATATTACCAGAACATTTTCAGGTATATTTATAATGTCATGGGAATTATAGATGGGCAATTTAGGAAATATCACAAACTTTCCAAGGAAAATAACTGGAAAAAAGGGGTAATTTAACAAAACAGCTATCATGTTAAAACATAGAGTAAATATAAAGCGGACATCCATGCAAAATGGATAGCTCCCTTTGCCCACGTCAATGCACTACAGTAGCCTTTTTCCCCACACTTCACTGGAGGGACTCCATATCTCACCCCCACTTCACTGGAGGGACTCCATATCTCAAGATATCTTACTTGTTCCTCAAATTTTGGCCTGGAACACAAAGTGAAAAACAAAATCCATACTTACTTGTTGGTTTGCATAGTGGTGCATTGGAACAGCTCCATCATGTCAGAATCTTTGGGATAATCATAATGAGCGCTTCCAGCGTTGCCGAACGTTGACAGCCTGGAGTGAGGAGAATGCATCAAAACTATAAAATAATTCAATTAAAAATCTTCTTTAGAAGTCTAATGTGAAAAGATTGGTGCTTACCGAAAGTAAGGCTGGCTAGGGGACATGGTGATCTGCAGCACCTCGCTGGTCATGTCCAGTTCAGAAAAAGCCTCTTTTAAACTCTCAGACAGCAGGATCACCTTTGGGGAAAACACACACAAAAAATATATTTTTCCCATAGAAATGAATCATAAAATGAATTCATTACCACTAAGGTACAGGTACCATAACCAATCATTGTGGTTTCTAGTCATCTTCACACTTCATCCATCACTGGTACCCTTTCTGTGCTCTCCATGATTACATTGCGTACGCTATATTGTCGTGAGCAGCCACGACACTATCACTTACATCACTATGCTACACTGTTATAACTCATTTCAGGTTTCTATTCTTATCAAAACACTTTTCCATCACTGCTACCCTTCTGTGGTGACACCAGGGGTTCCGCTAGCGTGGCATGCTTTGACCTCCAACCTTGTTTGTCACGTTGCTACTGCAGAACTCAAAGTCAATTGGATCCTCGGGCTCCTGCGTGTTGATCTTGCAAACGGTCACCACCCCGCCCTCCTCCAGGAACAGGGTCAGGGGGTAACCGTAGCCTCTATAGCACAGTCGCAAGGCAGTTGACAAGCCTGAGGCATACACAGTTACAGTAGATGTGATAGGTGTTGATGGGCACAATATATTACAGTATAGCTTAGAGAGAGAGTGTGAGTGAGTGAGTGAGTGAGTGACAGATAGGTAGATGATTGTAATAAGACATATATGCAGCTACCAACTTACCACCTGGTACTGTGCTACCTCCAAAAATACTGAGACAATCCAGCAGAACTGTGAGGTTGATCTGCAATCCCACCAGATCTTCCTTGATGGTAAACTCCTGGAAGATTGCAGCCTACAATATAAAACCAACAGTCGTAATATTACTATAACAAATAAAAATCTGAGAATTCAAAAAGCCCAACAAAGAGTAAGAGGAAGCAAACAAACTTGGATGAAGGCATTGGCTTGAAGACATTTGGAGTCTTCCACTGTGACTTTGAGACCGTTGGGTGTTGCGGTGAAGAGGGCGTGGTCTTTGAAAGCAATGGCTTTTAGGATGTTGGACAAATTGCGTGCATTATCCAAGGTGGCAACAAGCACGTATTGCTCACCGTCGCCCTGCGACTGCATCGATAATGGCATTGTGGTGCTGGGGGGTGGGGGGTATGAAAAGAGTAAAACATGTTGTCGAATGGTGTAATTCAGCATCTTGGTGATGAAGTGCTGCCTCCATGGGTGAAAATACAACTGATGTTTTCAGTTGTACGCTCGTTTTTTTTGTATTTACAACTTCCAAATATTCAAAATGTATTCATGACTAGTCTCGAAGACGGTGTTGATATCAACAATGCTAATTCCAGTCAAACCTAGCTTTTAAATACTGAATCCACTTGTCATAGTTACATGACTTTTACACAGCTAACTTCACGGTACGCTTATTTTGACAGAAGCCATTTTATGAATACAGTATCTACCCATTGTATGTTAGTTCTAACGTCATAAACACGAAAACAGAAAAGGGTTTAAGTCACTCACATACTTCAGACGTCCATTTGGGTATGCGTTTGGGAAAGGCGCCCGCGATGTCACTACTTCCGCCTCCTTCGTTGACAACATCCGCTTTTAGCGGAAGTAGATTATGCGCATGCGCGTTGGCGTCCCCTCAGAACATTCTCTTCCCAGGACAGATACTACGTGAGAGCACGTTTGTGCTTTTAATCTACAAAAGGTGAGCCTGGTTGTGAGAATACGTGGTTACTTGTGTTATTTAACTGTGTAACTCAATGTTATCACCATAATGTCTGACGATATGTCAGCGTTAGCTACGTTGCTAGTCACATGACGTAAATCGGCACGTCAAGTAAGATGGTGGCATATGGTGGACAACATTATGTATATATTTCATCAACAAACTTTTTTATTGAATGAGTCAATAAATGTGCAATTTTGCCAGTAAATTACTACTAATATCGATCACAACATCACTACACGGATTAACGATGTGTGTTTTTGTGTAGGTGCTTAACGTCGCTACAGCCATGGTGTGCATCCCCTGCATTGTCATCCCTGTTCTGTTGTGGGTCTACAAGAGGTTTCTGGAGCCCATCCTCTACCCTTTCATCTCGCCCATCATCAATACATTCTGGACCAAAAAAGCAGTGCAGGAATCTGGCACAGGTGACAAAGCCATCGGTGAGACGTGTAACGGGACATCCAAGGAGGTAAAATGATGAATCAAGCCAGAAAATGCGATGGAATAAAAAAAAAAGCTACTTATTCTTTCCTTATTTCAGGTCGAGCACAATGGAGAGGTTACTGCCAATGGATCTACTGCAGCGGGTGATAAGAAAACGGACTGATCATTCTGACTGGTTGTAAATTGTAATAGATATATCTGTAAATATTTCTAGATGTTGATTTCGTTCCAGATGACATAGTTAATGATTCACTGTCACAATAATGTTAAATATTTTAGCTATTAAATCTTTTTCATCCCCATCCAACCTGATGTTGAAGTTATGAACAAAATAAATTATGTATATAGATATGTATATATGTCTGTTTGATGTGTACTTATTTTAGACTTGTGAAATGGAAGCAACAAAATATTCAATGCAGGCCCAGTCTAAACGCGGCATTCTGCTTTTGTGAAATATGAGAAATCCACCCGTTTTTAGCTAGCTCGGGGGTTGTCATTTCGTCATTTCTGTCGACTTAAGATGACATTGAAGTTGTTCAGGGCTCTTATAACGACCAATCATAGCTCAGCTTCAGAAAACAGGGGAGCCGTGATTGCTCATTATTTGAATTCTGAACAACGTTGATGTCATTTACAGTCGAAAGAAGTGACAAAATTGCTGCCCCCTGAGATGGCTAAAAGTGGGTGCATTTTTCTGCTTAATTTATTTATATACCACAAACACAATTTTAATCAGACTGCCATATTTTAACCAGTAGGTCTGCATAGAACATATTGTTGAGAAAATATGTTTGGGTTTACTTCACCTTGAATTAAAAACATTTTTTGGGGTGAAATAAAGGAAAGAAATACTGTAAATCATCTGAACAAG
The DNA here is from genome assembly GCF_054856515.1 of Filicampus tigris. NCBI lineage: Eukaryota > Metazoa > Chordata > Actinopteri > Syngnathiformes > Syngnathidae > Filicampus > Filicampus tigris. Next base: position 8,042,731 of record NC_141231.1, on the reverse strand, counting down.
GCAGAATGTCATCCTGGTGGTTACTGCGTCTGCCTCACAGTTGTAAGATTTGGGGTTTGTATCTAATCTGTCCATAGGAGTGAGTGTTATTTGCATGCATAAACGCTCTCACACGACTGTGTGAGTGTATGTACATGTGTGTGTGTGTGTGTATATATATATATATATATATATATATATATATATATATATATATATATATATATATATGTATATGTGTATATATACATATATATATATATATATATATGTATATATACATATATATATATATATGTATATGTGTATATATACATATATATATATATATATATATATATGTATATGTGTATATATATATATACATATATGTATGCGTGTATATATGTACATATGTGTGTGTATATATACTGCATATATATATATTTATATACTGGTCTTTATATATATATATAAATATACCTATATATATACATATATATATATATATGTGTATATATATACATATATATACTGTTCTTTATATATATGTATGTATGTGTGTATACATATATATATATATATATATATATATATACGGCTGGAATGCTGTAATATAGCCTTTCAATTGTTTTGTAGGTAAGTTGAATTTTGTTCCTAATGTTCCCTCATAGGAAAGCACAAACTCGTTTTTTTATTTATGGTCTACAACTGTTCATATAATGGACTTTTTCACAGTTGCCGACGTCAAGTTTTTTTTTTTTTTTTTTAGCAAACTGTTAAAAGAAATACAGTACTGTACTTCACTGGAATGATTCCAGTTCAGCTGTAGCTCGACGTTCGTATGTGACGTAACGACGCACGTGAACACTTGTTTGGACGTCATCACGCAAGGGTCCGCGACGTGGAAAACATGGAGACGAAGGAGTGTGTAGTAAAACTTCGCCTATCTCTGTAATCACTCCACATTTGAAGCCTGCGCATTTTCACCTCACACCTAGATAAGAGTTAGTAGCGTTGATTGGCGTAACACCGTGTTGGTTTATTTAGCTGTCCCACCAGTGAAGAGAGCCACGGCAGCGGGGAGAAGCGTTTGTGACAGGTAAGCTAAGCGGTCAGCTGATGGCGAACTAGCAGCCAACGTTAGCTTCCATAGCAACAACCTCAACCTGCTCTGTTATTCAAACGTATTTAAATGGACGCTGCCATTTCTCAATCACAACTACTGTAGCAACACGTCAATTATCTTGACTGCACTTCCTGTATAAACCCAATTTACGTCATGGTAAAGAGAGGACTGTCAACGCTACAGAGCAGTCTTAGCTGTGATAAAACGTCATACAAATAATGGGATCCTTTTAATTTGAACTATTTTTTTAAATGATTTGTTTTATAACGTTAGGTTTACAGGGCACTTGGGCAGCACGCTGATCTAGTTGTTAGCACGTCTGCCTCACCGCTCTGAGTTTAGGGGTTTGAATCGCGGCCTTATGTGGAATTTGCATGTTCACAACCATATACGTGGGTGTCCTCCCACAAAACACGCATTTTAGGTGAAGTAAAGATTTTAAATTGTCCATCGGTGTTATGTGTAAGCCCAGTATCAAGATAGGTTGCAACTCACCTGCAACCTTAAAGAGGAAAAAGTCAACTCAAACACATTTTCAAGAATATGTTCTATGCAGGCTCATTAGTTGAAACAAGGCACCCTGATGAATATTGTTTTTGTGGAATATGAGTTAAGCAGCCAAGTTCACCTGTTTTTAGCCATCTCATGGGGTTATCATTTTGTCACTTCTTTTTAATGAGAATGACATCACAGTTGCTCAGGGCTCAGATAAGGACCAATCACGGCTCTGCTTCAGAAAACAGGTAAGCTGCGAATGGCCGTTACCTGAGCCCTGAGCAATGTAAAAGTCATTTTCAGTAGGCAGAAGTGACAAAATGGCCACCCTCTGAGATGGCTAAAAACGGGTGGCTTTTTCTATATTCCATAATCGCAATATTAATCTGAATGTTCTGTTTCAACTAGTGGTCCTGCATAGAACATATTCTTGAAAAAAACATGCTTGGATTGACTTCCACTTTAATAAGTAAGGGCAACCAGTAGAGAAAATGGATGAGTGTATGTGTTCATGAGGAGTTTCTGCATTCTAGTGTGTTCTTGTGGATTAATGCACAAGAAAATATAGCATAGTTGCCTATTTCAATATTCATGTGTGTAGTATTTAAAATACAGTATATGAGTGGGCTTGTGTACGTTTCGAGCACTTTTTTGTGCGCAGGTGTTGGCATATGCCCAGCGAACAAGCAGTCAGGCAGCATTGAGTCTGGAGATGGGAGCCAACACCAGCCAGCTCAGTGACCTGCCCAACAACCCAAGCCTCAAGGCTCTGGTGGGCACTGAGTCCATATCGGAGAATGACCCCTTCTGGAACCAGCTCATCTCCTTCACCGTCATCAGTCCCACCAGCAGGTACTCGACACAGAAGTCTAGTCACATGTTTGAAGTGGTTAAGTCCCAACCAGGATCCTCCATAGTACTCCAGGATGTTTGCAAAGCCAGCCGTCAGTTGAGTAATGATTCATCAGAGTTATTCGTCCTGGGTGAATAAAGGGATAGACTAGTTAGTGTTTAGTTCCTGTGTAAGCATTGTTCGGCTGCATGGTCCAAGTGACATAATTAAAAAAAAAAAAAAAATATATATATAGAGGCATAATTGGGATAAGTGTTATAAAAGTGTCTATAAAATAGAGGCGTTTCCATCATTAAATAAGAATAAAAAATTGATTTTACATTATTTATGATGAATTTATATTTTTTTGTCTTTCTCTTTCAAACAGTGGAGACTCCAAGCTGCTGGAAGAGGCTGTGTTACCGCTGGCCAAGCTCCTCAGTATGGCAACTTTCTTAATTTATTAATATTTCAATATTGCAGTCAGGCACACAGAATGTTGTATTGCGTGCTGCGCCTTGTGTGATGGTGTCCCCACCGCCCCCCCCACCCCACCTCCCCTATTTTCAGTTGAAAATAATCCCAGGACAGGAAACCTTGGCGCGCTGGTTAGAATCTTCCTGGGACGGACAAAAGAGTTGAAAATCTCCACAGAATGCCAAGAGTGAGTGTGGGGAGCTTTTTGTGTTCTTCGTCAGTTTTCCTTGTTTATGTCTAAATGCCATGTTTTGACTAGTGGAAGTGCATATAACATATTATTGGCAAGGACATTTTAACCCTTGACTTCCCCTTGAAATAGGTTTGAAAAATTCCCCAAATTTACAAAATTACAAATTATTTAATTGGAACTAATTGAATTTTGGGAATAAACCAGGAAATTTCAAAATTAATTAATTAATAGGGAACTTCATTTTAGTTAGGGAAAATATAGTTTATCTTAATTCTGATTTAAGGATTAGCAAAAATGTAGAGGCTTTGTTTGACAAGCTTCAGATCTGTATTTTTCTCGTTTGAATGTAATATTGGACTTTTTTGGTAGGAGAGAGACTCTATGTTGAATGAAACTTTATTGATATTTTTTAATTGAGGGGAGAGGCATTTTTGGTAGTTTTTTTTATGTATTGAGTTGGGGGGTGAGTAATAAACTCATTATTCATGTTTTTTTGTTCAATGAAAGATATATTTTTCAATACATTTCAAACTTGTTTACAACATTTTAAAGTTTTACTTAAATCTGTTGAAATGTCTTTTTACAGGTAATTGTATTTTTCATAGATGTCTGCTTATGATGAAACAAACTATTTGTATTTACATACTGGAATACTGTATAATATCTTTCCATTAACTCCCATTAGAAAATACTTAACTTCCCACAGAAATTTATCAGGAACTTTTCCTAAACTGCAATCTTAATAATTAAGAAAATAGATCCGAATTTGAATGTTTCTCATAGAACCTAAAGTTGCCATTTTAACACAGCCATTTAAATAATAATAATGAATAGCCAATGTTTTTAAATAATATTTTACCATTCTTTTATGCCATCCAAGTTAATCAGCATCCAAAATGTGTCATAATGTGATTTCTGCTCTCCTTTGCAGTCAGCTGTTCATCTGGCAGGCCCACAACGCTCTCTTCATGATCCGCTGCCTTCTCAAGGTGTTCATCCGGGAGATGAGTGAGCAAGAGCTACACTTGCAGTTCAGCTACCAGGAGAGGGCGCTAAGCTCCTGTGGAGGTGAGCCATCTCTCCAACTCTCCTTCCTACACGCATACACACACGGAGTTGGTCTAGGACAGGAAGTTGTGGTCAGAGGGGCCATGGAAAGTGGGAAACGATCTGACATAATTAAGTGACTTATGCTGCAGTCAAGAAAGCGGGGAAAGTCGGGCACCTTTTTTGATAGCTCTGCTTTTATGGGGTCCTCTAGGCTAGTACGTGATATGAACTCATAATATGTTGACTACTTTTCCTTCCTAATTCAAATTCCATTCTATATTAAAGCGAAAGTCAACCCAAACATATTTTTTTCAAGAATATGTTACCAGCAGGACCACTAGTTAAAATACGGCATTCTGATTAATTTAGCGTTTGTGCAATATAAATTAATCAGCAAAATGCATTCGTTTTTAGCCATCTCTGGGGGCGGCCATTTCGTCTTCTGTCGACTGAAAATGACATCACAACTGCTCACATTGACCAGTCACGGCTGACCTGTTTTCTGAACCTGAGCTGCGATTGGTCGTTGTGAGCAGTTGTGATGTCATTTTCAGTCGGCAGAAGACAAAATGGCCGCTCCCCGAGATGGCTAAAAACGAGTGGATTCCACATATGCAATATTTATCAGCTTGCCCTGTTTCAACTAGTGGGCTTGCATAGAAGATATTCTTGAAAAAAAAATGTTTGCGTTGACTTCCCCTTGAACAATCAAAACCCCTCGCCCCTGATGTTACTACGAAAATAAAACAACAACAAAAAATGCCCCAAAAAGTGAAAAAAAAAAAAAGCTTTCTCCCATCTCATTTTAGGTAGAAAGTTTTATAGGCAGTGTAGAAGGGACCTAACACACAGCACTGTTCCCTTTAACAACACAGTTTCTACCTCCAAAGCTAGAAAATTGCCTGGTCAACTTTGCCCCACTATGGTCATTGCTGCTGTTCATACAGACCAGTAACACAGGGTGGAAAAAGGCAGAAAGTCGACCAGTTTTTCCACGCAGTGTAAAAAGGACTCTACATACAGGCACTGACCTGCCTCTGTTACGTCTCTGATACTGCCTTGAATGCTGGAAAATTGCCCGGTCAACTTAGTCCCTCCATTCTGTGTCTGTGGCTTTCATATAGAATAGCAACACGGAACAATGGTGGAAAATGTCAGATTTTACTGGCAACATAAAAAGGGCTTTTAACATCTCTCTTCGTCTCCTCTAGGAGCGAGCCATGAGGACCTCCTCGAGGAGCTCTTATCCAACCTCGTGCACCTGATCGTTGAAGTACCGCTGCTGTAAGTACTTCCAGTCTGTATGCGTGTGCGTGCGTGCGTGTGTGTGTGAGTCATAAACGTAGCTTGTGCACATTTTAAAAAGGTCAAGATGTGCTCAGACTGTTGGGGAAAAAAAAGACAGTTATGGTGACCAGGATGATCACAATGCCCCAACTGTTCCCACTCATCTATTGAATAATGTCACTTGTCTGACATTTTACATAGCCAACTTCCAAAAAGATGAAACACTGGTGACCCTTAATGGAGTTTGTCGCTCCCTCTGTTCATCTTTTTCGTTTGTATTCATTGTATCCAGGATGTTAGTCACTGAAATAATAAAAACATGTTTTTGCAGGGAATGACTGACGAGTGGTTAGCACGTCCGCCTCAGTTTTGAGGATGGGGGTTCGAAGCCGGGCTCTGGCCTTACTGTGTGGAGTTTGCATGTTCTCCTAGCGCTTGCGTGTGTTTTCTCCGGGGCTTCCTCCCACATATCAAAAACATTCATGTTAGGTTAGTTAAACACGGATTGTTTTGAAGTGTGAATATGAGTACAAATAGTAAGTGTGGGAACGAAAAAAAAAGGTACGACCAGATACCCATTCATAACGCAGACTCCTCAATCGGTACAAAATCTGCAAGGAATCCTTATATTGGGGGTCACTGACTTTTTTGAACCAGAGAGCTACTTTCTATGTACCGATTAATGCGAATGGCTACACACTTGTAAAGTAACACATTTGCTCAAATTACCTTCAATAATGTTATTATTAATCATTAATGATATTTAAAGCAACTGTTCATGTTAATGATTTGAGAACCTTTTGTCTTTGAAGGACCTGGGAAATGGGCTAAATCTCTCAAAAATGTCAGACTTGTTGTCTCCATTTTCGATAGCGCCAGTCAGTCGCAGGGCACATACTACAGACAAACAACCATTCAGACTCACATTCTTCGATAAATCTCACATTTGTGTTTTGTGAATGTGGGCGGAAGCCTGCGTACCTGGAGAAAACCCACTCAAGCAACGGGGAGAACATGTAAACTCCACACAGCCAAGATTCCAACCCACAACTTCTTGACTGTGAGGCAGATGCAGTAACCACTAGGTCATGTGTTGCCAGGCAAGCACACAGTTGTCTAAAATGTCTACGTTAGATGAAGAAGCGGGGAGAGCCGTAAGGGATGCAATGCAGTCCAACTCCTGATTTGATTGATTGAAGAAATAATTGCTTAAGAGGTGTGTTTGCGTCAAGAGGATTTGTCATAATGGAAGACATCCTTTCCTCCTTTCTGTCCACGGGCATTATTCAATCCTCCACTCTTACATAAACGCATTGACATTCCAGCATATTATTCATTGTTCCTGGCTTCCAAACTCACCAATTCCATTGCCTTCCTCCCCCTTCTCCCGACCTCCACCAATTTGTGGCTCTCAGCCCATTTCCTCCTCAGTACGTGCTTGTGGTGCAGATGCAGTCATTCCTTCGTGGTTACACACTTCTCTCACTTTGATCATAGTCTTGGAAGAAAACTTGTTTTCTTTTTCTTATTGTTGGGGATTAATTTTTACAAGACAAATGTCACTAGTTGTCATTGTGTTTGCACAGTTTTTCCGTGGATGTCTTTTGACATTAGAGTACCAGTTGTTCCCTGTTGTTCTTCATACACAATCTATTTAACCCTATTTACATACAGTATGTAGAGTGAGTGAATTTCTTTTTGGAAATGTATATCCCTGTTCATGTCTAATATGATTTAACATTTTGTTCTAACTTTTATTTTCTGTCTGAAAATATTATTTTAATATTTATTTTGCAACCTTGATGTTAGGGCTCAACGATTAATCGTAGTTTTAATCATGATTTTGCTCTTTTAGCGGTTGGCAAACAAATTTTAGTGCATTACGCGTTACGAGTGTGGGCCTGCAAAATACCGTTTCACAACCGCCTAACCTCACTCGTTCCAAAAACAAAAATAGAAATGTAAAACTCACAAGAACTTCTCTGTAAAACTGTCTCTGTATTCAAAGTTACGGGTACTATATTACTTCTTAGATAAGCGGTGTGGATAATGGATGGTCAGCCTTATAAATGAATGATTCTCTCTTTGGGGCATACCACCACCTGCTGTACATATACAGCCAATGCAATCTGGGTCGCGTTTCCGTCTCTCTTCAGCAAAATAGACGTCTGTCTGTGAGTTCCGTTCGGACCTAACCAGGTTAGTTCTGATTACACGGCCGGACAAAAATCCACTGCCGTTCGTGCATAGTCTGACTTAAAAAAAAAATTATATAAAGTTTCCCATCTCACGTCAGAAAAAGGGGTGTCCATCAGGCAAAATTCCCACCTCTGCCTATATATGTGATCCAGTGTTGCCGCCAATAGCAGCAAATATGATGTTCACTCAATGACAAGCCATCAACATGTTACATACTTCGGCGTTAATGTCCACCCCGTCGTCTGTGTCCCTGTAGTGACATCACCTACAGCATCCTGTTTGAAGCCGTCACCACCCTGTTGGTGTTCTTCTCCTACCAGCTGTTCTGCAAGGACATTCTCAGAGATGGTTTGATCTATCAACATGTCATGAAGGGACGATGGTGAGCGAACACAGGCACACACATTTTTTTGGAATGCTTGTCGACATGTGATTTAAAAAAAAAAAAAAAAAAAAAAAAAATCCGTAAGGAGTAATGGAAAACTAAAAAAGGGAAAAAACATTGCAAACCATTGCAGCTGATACATGGACATTTGTACTGCTTTCATACATTACAAGAGTTTCTGGTTCTGTGGTTGTCATCACACCTTTCCTCAAGCTACAGTTGCAATGTGCCTCCTTAAAGTTGTACAAGTGTTTTGTTCCCGGGGTGGACCATCCACATTCTGTCGCTCTGACCCACGAAGCGTTTTGGATCTCCTCCAGATTGTCGTGGGACCGACGCAGGCCTCTGTCTGCTTGTCTGCGCTGCCAGACAGTTTCATCACAAACAATGTCTTCATGTGTTATTCCACTACGGTCTTAAAAACAGGGAAACGTCCAAGCAACCATCGCCCCGCCGTCTCCTCTGTGACCTTTCCCTTGCTGTCTGGGAGACGAGCGCCAAGTCTGAATTTCGAGTGATGACATCCATTCCATAAGTTTCCGACCCAAATTCCTGTTTCTTTCCTGTCCTAAATACTCATGCTCCCGAGTTATATGATCAAAAGTCACTCGGAGCACCCAATACTGTCAAAAATATCAGTGGACTGTTGTAAATATTTACATATCATTTAGCAAAGAGGGTAAATGTGTACTTTTCCCTTTTCTCCAGTTTGTCACTGACTAGTCGTCTGGTGAAGACACTGCTCTATAACTTCATCAGGCAGGAAAAATGTCCACCCCCAGCAACACACATCTTTGAGCCCAAAGCGGAGGGTGGCCTGCTTTACGGCCTGGCGTCTGGCGTGGCAAGTAAGAACACACCCACAAAAAGCACCAACACCTGCTTAAACTAGAATAGCGTGACCTTCACCAATTTGTACATGTTCACCGACACCTAGGTTTGGGCATTGTTTGAATTCGCACAATTCTGGTTCAGATCCGTGTTCCTCGAATCGATTCTGGTTCCTAGCGATTCTCAATTCTGATTATTTGTGAGGGGAAAAAAAATGAAGGAGGTAACCAAAGTTATTTTTGGGAAGAAATCCAATGAACTTTCATGTTTGTGAACTTTGCTATGGATTCCTCAAAGCATGTACAGATGAATGGGCTAACTTTGTGTTGTTTTTCTCTAGAAAGAAAAGAAATGTTTGACAAACAAGCGCTACATTTGAGGGGCATGCAACTAAGGTCTATGTAAATAAGCTGTACGCACATGCTACATGCTAAATATTGCCTGGGCATGTGTGTGTTGACCTACTGTTTTAGTTGCAGTTTAACTTGTTGGCTCAATGTTGGCATTAGACGTAGTTACCCGATTCCGACTTCGGTGCAGTAGGTGTGGTACCGGGCTGATGGTCGGCTCTGGCGTTTGAGGCAGCATAGGAAGGCCGAAGACGGGGCACTCTCAACTTTATTCTGTATCTGTGGAGGTGTGTTATCATATTTGAAGTGAAATCTCCTTTGATATCCTTAAAGACATGTGTTGCACTGTGCAGAAGACTCACCTCCATCCATCCCCTAATTTCAGCCACACTTTTGATCTTTGCCCAGTAGTATCTATTATCGCAACCCACTAGCATCACGCACATACTTCCTGCTGGTTCTTCTTAGTGTGTATTCGGCGGCTTCTTCATGTTCCGTGGGGTGTATATTGTTGTAGGCACACACACACACACATTTCCGATTGGTAATTCTTCATTCGTGTTCAGCGGCTTCTTCCGCACAGCGAGCTAGGCGTCAAAATTTAGAACTGACACTTTCGAATCATAACCTTTCCGGAATACCATTCCCGGTTCCACTCAATTCTTGAGTCTCGATGCCCCTTACTGTCACCCACCTTGTATGTCAGAATTTTGTCCCAGAGAAATGAAATAAATGAATGAATCTTTTGCATTGTTAACAAACTAGAATAGGTGTCAATCGAGTGCAAAACCCCCGCAAAGGAGGGTTCACATGTACAATCTGCTTCAAAGTTGATTGGTTCAACACATCAACCTGCCAAGTGACTATAATGGAAATGAGCAGACTGTTATAATCTGGCATGTTCATGTACATTTTCATCAATATGCACTGTCCCTTTTTTTTAAATGAAAAGACATTGACCAACCGGACACCTAAACTGCCAAACGACAGACCAACCAAGTAAATGGCCCACCAAATAGGCAACTTATTTAATTGCTCAAACAATTGTACCGAGCAACTGAGCAACTAATAACTCTCCGTTCAACCAACAAATCTTCTGACCAACTGGCCAACTAAAAAGTCCAAAAAAGCAATCACTCAACCAATTGGCCAATTCAGGAACCGCCCAACCAATTAATTGGACAGATTATCCGACAACCAACCAAACAATTGACAAAAGAACAACTCAAACAACTAAGTGGCAAATCAACTAGTTGGTTAATCGGTAAAGCCAACCAAGCAACTGCTCTGCCAACCAAACAATTGGCCATAAAACCAATAATCATCCAAACAACCTACCATTTGGCCGACCAACTAATCTGCTAACCAACTCCTCGATTGGCCAACAACTAACCAACTAATTGTCAGACCAGCTACCGGTACTTGGCCAACTCACTGGTCGGGCAACAACCAACAACCGATGAAGTGCTGCGCCAACTATTTGATAACCGATTAGATTGGCCAAGCATTCCGACAACCGGCCTACCAACTAAGAAAGCAAAGGGCCCAACGAACAGCCAACGAGCTGCCAGCCACCTCACGCAATTGCCACTTGGCTCAGGTAATCAATTTGCTAGTTCACAAAAGTGAATTTTTTGTATTTGATGCTCAAACCTTAACCGATTAGAGAAATACTGTAAATATGTAGACCGTCCTAGCATGCAAAGCAGCATGGATGAAAGGGATGGGTAAAAATGAGCAGCACAGCTTGCCCGCGTGTGCACCAGTCCGGTTGATGCGTGCTGCATACGCGACTGTCGTGTGTGAATGCTTGTTAGCATAGATGTGTGCCCACGGGTTTCCCCTGCAGATTAGCATTCTTTGTGGGACGCTGGTGGCAGATTACATCCACTGAGGCATCGGCATTCACTGGCTCGTCTGTCTGTGCGTGCGTGTATATGTGTGTCAGTGGCCACAGACGGGCCTGATGATGAGTTATAGTGCCCTGTCCTCTTCCGTAATCCCCCAGAGCCCGTCTGTCTGCAGCCGCCTCCCTTGTACACACACACACACACACACACACACACACACACACACACACACAAACTTCAACAAAGACACAGGGCGACTCTTATGGTCGCCGCTTGCAGACAGCACTTGTTTTATTTCTCCCGGCTTGTGAATCGTGCACATACCATTTCCATGTGGAAAATGTTGTTTGCGACTTAACTCTTTTAAAGCAAGAACTCCCTAAAGGGGAATTTTTACACATTTAGTTCTTGTTTTATTCGCAGAGCCCCTGGAGGAACTTTGTTGAAAAATATTTTCTTTTTTTTTTTTCTTTTCTGCGCTGCTGTTCATGCGTCATGGGAAAATGTGTGCCTTTGAACACACCATGTTCTTATACATGTGAAATTACCAGAACAGTTTTGGAATCTTGTCTGTACAACTCCAGAAACATCCCGAGTCTCTGGTCTGTTTTCTTTGATCTTTGCTTATTCACTATAATCTCTAATCAGACTCAATAAAAGAGTTGTTAAACAATGCTCAGTTTTGATTGCAGTGTGCAGTTATCAGCTTCAGAAAACGGGTGAGTCGTGATTGGTTGTTACCTGAGCAACTGTGATGTCATTTTCAGTTGACAGCAAGTGACAAAATGGCCACCCCCTGAGACAGACAAAAACAGGTGGATTTTGCTGCTTAACTCATATTCGACAAATACAATATTAATCAGAATGCCTTGTTTAGACTAGTGGAGGTGCATTGAACATATTATTGAAAAGACATTTTTGGGGTTAACTTTACTTTAAATGTACAATGTTTAATTCTCTTGTGTTTCATGTTTCATTGACTGTGATGTTGGATGGGCAGAGCTCCCTTCTATGCTTGATTGACATGGCAAAGCACTGAACCTAAGTTGGCGAGTTGGTTAGAACAGTTCCTTAGGTAGGAATTTGGAAGTACCTTAACCCATGTTCTTGTTTCAGTGCGTCAGCCTGTTTCCATGTGTGACCTTTTCCATTCCTCGCTTTTCACTTCCCTTTCCTCCTTTTCACCTCTTTTTTTTTTTTTTTCCCCTTCACCCCGACTGGGCGACCGGCCACAGGCACAGCAGTCACAGCCGTTATGTAGGGGTAAAAAAAAAAAAAAAATGTTGCTGCTAAGGTAGAATAAAGCTCACTTAATGTGTGTGTGAGTGCAGGAAATGTGGCAGCCTGACTGGCTTCAGTGACACAGTCAGGCCAGTCACTGTGGTGCCAGTGATGCCTTAAACAAGGCTTTGTCACACGTTGGCGCCATCTCTCTTGAGATCTTGTTTTCTCTAAGAAAGAATGTGTGTGTGTGTGTGAATTTGAGCATTTTGGCTCTGTGGTGAAATAATCTTTCTCCTCCCTCACAGGAGTTACACACCCACATTCACTAACCAACTCAAGTTTTGGGCCACAATTCCAAAAATGTATCAAGAGGAAGACAAGAGGATTTTCACCAGGGTTCGGAACGATAATCGTTTTTTCGATGCATCCTTCGGGGTATTAATAAGATTCTGAATTGATTCATAGGTGTTAATAATCGATATTGAAAGTCTAACTAAAAATAAAAGCATGCACAAGCGGTAAGGTGCGTTTGTACGTCAGACATCTGTGCTAAACTAAGCTAATACGTGACAAAATGGCGGAACAAGCAAAACCTCATACGAGCAGAGCGAAGTCAAAGTGTGAAATATAAATCTTTGCTCTTCCTTGAGTTTTTTTTGTTTTCAAAAAGGTACCAGTGTTTTACAGGGACTATAAAATGTAAGCCAATGTAGTATTGCATCGGAATCGCAATCGAATCGAATCGTAGGCCTCTGAATCTGAATTAAATCAAATCGTGGGCCTCTAAATTGGAATTGTATCGAATCTTGAGGCACCCATAGATTCACACCCCTAATGTTAACTATTCAACATGATAATTAGTCCAAATAGCTTCAATAGAAGAATTTGACCTTTTGCAATGACCCAAAATCAGATCCAAGACCTAAGTCCAGTTCAAAATGAAATGGGGTAACCTAAAAAGGGGATGTGCATGATAGACACACTTGCAATTTTGAAAGATTGAGAAGGCAAATATTGCCAAGTCAAGTCAAGATGCCTTTTTGTTTTTTTGCTTTCATAGTTTATAAGAGAGCATTTTTCACTATAAAATAGTTGACGGGAATTTAAGCAGCAAAATCCACCTGTTTTTGTCCATCTCGGGGGGCGGGCATTGTGCTGCTTTCTGTCGACGGAAAATGACATCACAGTGCCTAAGTGCTCAGCTGTGAACGTCACATGACCAAAGCCAGAAAACAGCTGAGCCGTTATGGTTGTTACTTGAGCTCTTAGGCACTGTGATGTAATTTTCAGTCGACAGCCAGTGGCAATATGGCTCCCTCCTCCTGAGATGGATAAAAACAGGCAGATCTCGCTCCCTAGTTCATATTTCACTAGCACAATATTAATCAGAATGTTGTGTTTAGACTAGTGGACATTATTGTAAAGATTTCATTTTTTTTTTTTTTTTTTTATTACTTGACTTACCCTTTCATGAAAGGTCTCTGATATTCGTACGTCTCATGAAAATGCAGAGAAAAGCTTTTGTTACTATGACAACGGGTGGCGCTAAGGCGTGTTCTTGGAGATTTCTAGAGTCCCCTCTGTGTTCGGACTGCAAAAAAACAGGCATTTAGCTGCTTTTTTACACTGAAACCAGAGAAGTGGGATGTTGGCACTGTGGCATACCATTACACACAGGCCTGGTCCCACTTCTGCAACAGTTCTGAAGTGTGCTTCATTTCACCCACCATTCCATGCCAGACTTGTTTTATACAGAGCAGTGACAGAGAATTTAACAGGCGATGTAAAAGGGGCATACGCTTATTAAAATACACCAACCCTGCCCTAACATTGCCAGTTTAAGAATTACCCTGCCCCTTTAGCCTTCACCACTAGATGGCAACGTGTCTACTTGGCTCCAACTGTCACGCTGGACCAACAGCAGACTGCCCGTCCGAACCCCCACCCCGCTCCACGCTTGCATCATCACAGCTACCCTGTGGCTAGACGTCCAGGAGCCAGAGGGCGGTCATCCGTGTGCCTCGACGCTCATGCTTCTCATGACGCCTGAGCGCTCCCGCACTTCAGTCGAGAAATTCAACATATCGCTCTCCCCCCCCCCCCCCCCCCACCAGCAAGAACACACACACACTCAAAAAAAAGAAAGAAATGACCCCAATGGCTTCAGTAGTTTTTGTTCTCTGGCGCCTCCTATGTTGTTTGATTCGCGGGCACTGCAAATGGTCAACTGTGATTCCATTGTGCCCGTTCTGGTCTTGATTGCATCAAGTCTGGCGGCTCATTTCCTCCTGCATTCATTCTCCCATCAAGTATAAATCAGCCTGACTTTATTATACACCAAGGTTGACACTTGCCATCTACAGATTAGAGAGATATGACAGAATATTAGGCACGCCTTTAATTTACTGCCCAACGGCACCACAGTTTACAGCCTGTTTTGACGATTACCACCTGAGTAGTGAAACTAAACAGGCGGCATACCTAATAGTGTCCCTCCCGCGATTGACATATTTTACCGCATTTCGACCATTGCTTTCGACTTTATTCCAGAGCCAGGAGCTTTTATTGGACCATTGTCTGTTTGAATCGTGAGAACTATTGCAGTTCCCGAGTAATCTATTGGGCCTGCCTTGCTGAACATACCTAATTGGAAGCAAGTTAAGCGAAGTACACCTCTCGACAAACTGGCCAAATTTGAACTATTTCACATCCTTGCGATCAAAGTCGGCAAACGCCTTGTTGTCTGATGCCTCTGAAAGATTATCCGAAGTGATTAACATGTGGTTTAGGGTGTGTTAAGAGTGATTTTTTGGGGGGGGGGGGGGGGGGGCTGGGCCAGGGGTGTGAAGATGGTGATGTTTGATTTTAGTTGGTTTCTACTTCCTGTTTTTGCCACCATAGCTGTTGGATTGATCGGCCTTGAGGAATCTGTTTGAACTGTTTGACAACATTGCTTAGTGAGCACTGAGTCATGATGTGGACTGCTATGTTATTTCCCCCCCCCCCCCCAAGCTGCCACTGCCATATGCTTGTCACCTGTGATCAAAAGGTAGAGACGCCACTGTATTTGTAACTACACTTTTATGTCGTCAGGTGGTTTATGGAGCGTCTTCACCTTGGGTGGAGCTGGAAGCAAAGTGGGCGTGGACCTGGAGCACAACCCCTTACCATTGTCCAATCAAAGCCTCCTGTTACTGCTGGTTCTGGCTAACTTGACTGACGGGCCCGACTGGCCCAACCCCTACCGCCAGTCTATTACCTGCTTCAGAAACACACAAGGTAATGGGAGGAGGGGCAGAGCTTTTAGCAGCCATTTTGTTTTTTAATACAGATTTCCATAGTAAAATCCAGGGGATGGTACAGTGAATTTATTTGAAACAACTTAAGAAACATTTAACCCATTTTAGGCCGGGAGCGCAAAACCGCGTTTCTACCACTAGAGGCGGGAGCCTACCTTTAGAGCCGGGAGAACGTTATGTCATTTTTCTTTTTTTTTTTTAAATCCAATTCTCAGCCTCTTAGCCAATGAATTGCATCACAATATACACATGACTGTGTCATAAGCACTGTAGGATGTCCTGGAATTTTTTCGAGCAGTAATGGCGGATGCAGGACCTCTGAAATAACTGCTGGTAATGATGCAGACGACGCGCTTGTCGACTTTGAACCAGTGGGACCAGTCAAACGTGATGTTTATGATATGTTTGTAGACAATGACCATATCGACAGCTTTGTAACAGAATAGAGAATAGCAATTACCACTCATTTTTTCTTTTACATTACAAATAGTGCTTCTCTTGCACTGCCACTTTATTTTTATATTTTTGATTGCAACAGTAAATAATAATAAACGGAGGCCGGTGTGAAAGCAACGTGACTAAGATCTCAAATTATTTTGGAATTATGTTTATGTCTGCTACAGGGGCTGAGAAATGAATTACTTTGTAGGTGTTGAATTTTCGGGAAAACTTCAAATTTTAGAGGGTGATTCTATAGTGGTTTTAGGGAGATGTTTCACCAGGCGCGATAGGCCTTAATAGGTTTAACGCAAACTCTAATAACATAATGTATAGTGGGTCTCACACCAAAATAAATAATCATTGTGCACCGTGCAACATAAATTCACTTTGCAGATGTAAAAATCCTCTTTTCTTTTACCCTTATTTTTAGGATGATTCTGCTCACCATGGAGAGCTGTATGTTTTAATTTTTAAAAGTGAAATATTTTATTTAAAAAAATTAAAAAAAAAGAAGAAATTTCTTCCTCCCATATGTTTTCATGAGCTGATTTAAAAAAAATATTTTTATTTTCTTTAATTTAGAGCTGTACTTTGAATTAGGAGGGCTCCAAATTGCAAGTCTTTCAAGTTATGAGTGGTTGCTTATGTCATTCATCAGGCACCCCCTTCCCAAGTTTAGTACTAAATGTGCGTGTGTGTGGGGGGGGAGATTTTTGGCCTAAATACACTTTATATAGCAGTTAATATCTTTCCATTCTCTGTTTTATTATGTTTTTAACTAATTTTAAAATACAGTGGTGTTTTGTGTGTTTTTGGGGTGTCTGCGAGGAACTAATGGTATTTCAATAGGGGAAATTGATTTGCTATAAAAGTAAATTGAGTTACAAGCTTGTTCCTGGAACAAATTAAACTTGCAAGTCAAGGTACCATTGTATTTGTATGATTAGATTTTATTATAGTTGTGTATTGTCTTTTTGATCAGCTGAAATTGCATTATGGTTAGCATTTATAGTACCCCCTTTTGCTTTTGGACTTCTTTATCTTTTTTTTTTTTTTTACGCAACATATTTCCTTGCAGACAAAGGGCAATAATGGCGGACATCTGGCATTTTTGGTGAAAGGTTGCCAAAAAGCAGTACACTATGGATCTCTTTTTTTAGTAGCCTTCACCCAAATTGGTGGAAATGGGGGCATTTCTACAACCAGTACCAAAAGGTGATGTTTACGATTTTCTCACTTTAACAAACAATTGTCTGTGACCCGTGTAGACACGTCATCCATTCCCGTGGAGCAAGCACATGCGTTCCAGATTAATTTCAACAGCCTGTACACGGCGCTGTGCGAGCAGCAGTTCTCTGACCAAGCCACGCTGCTGCTCTACACGTTGCTCCACCAGAACGCCAACATGAGGACCTACATGCTCTCCAGAACAGACATGGACAATCTGGTGGGTAGTGTGGTGGCTAAATATTTCAGAAAATAGTGGCAATTAGTTACTCAAGTGCAGATGTGGTGGGACATCTGGCAGGGGCGGGGCATTGACAGTTACCTGTGTTTTTAAACCGGAGTTTAAAACTTAATCGGACAAATGTTTGGAATGTTTTTTAAAATGAATAAATAAATATTGAATTAAAAAAAATACATAAAAATTAAATCAGAGAAACCATGCATGCCGAATCATGAGTATGCCGGCGTCCACTGGTATGACACAGACATGCAGAAAAACTGAGGCAGTCTGGGTGGCTTGGTGGCTGTTTAGGCATGTGTGGATGCCACAGTATGTGCTGATGTTCTGGTTAGCAACAGAAGAGTGGGTCAATCCAAGCTGATATTATCTTTGTCAGGGCCGAATGTTTTGACGTCGCTCTCATGTTCCTTAGGTGTTGCCCATCCTGGAGATCCTTTACCACGTGGAGGAAAGGAACTCTCACCATGTCTACATGGCGCTCATCATCCTCCTCATCCTCACAGAAGACGACGCCTTCAACCGTTCTGTCCATGAAGTGGTGAGTCAGACGCGTAGTTGCATGCACCCATGAAGTGCGTGCTTGTTCAGCAGTTTGTTTTTTTTTACGATGCGTTCCTGTCATCACAGGTCTTGAAGAACGTCACGTGGTACTCGGAGAGGTCATTGACCGAGATATCCCTCGGCAGCTTGCTCATCTTGGTGGTGATCCGCACCATCCAGTTCAACATGACACGCACAAGGGTAAAGCCGGAGTTCTGTCACCAAAGAAGCGTCCAAATATTAATGATCAAGTTTGGTAACGTTATGTTACCACCTCCTGTAGGATAAATACCTCCACACCAACTGTCTGGCTGCGCTTGCCAACATGTCTGCCCAGTTCCGATGTCTGCACCAGTACGCCGCCCAGCGTATCATCAGGTAGAGATCATCCCGCTTACCATAGAAAGATACTATGCGGCGATACGATAGTTTTCGATAAACTGTATGGGTATGATTGAAGGACAATAGGACTGATCGATACAATGTGGTAGATGCAATTGATATGTGATAATCGACGTTACTGATAGCTGTGATGTAACGGACGATTTTAGAACGGTAAGTATAAAATGCAATGGATATCAGATACGATAGACCTGTATGGTTAGACAAATATGATGCGGTTAATAGATGAGAAGATACAAGCTAATATATATATATATATATATATATATATATATATATATATATATATATATATATATACAGAAGTCTGATTTATCAGTTGATACGATAGATAGGATGCGATTGATAGACGATGATCACCAATGATAGCTACATGTACTAGAAAAGTACTGTACAGTAGAAAGAGACAGCTACCATAGATGGGTACAATTGGAATATACAATACTATTGAAAAATAGAATACGATGTATTGTATATCGAAGATGGACACGATCGATTGAATCAACACACATGATTTGACTGATTCCAATACAATAGAAAAATACAATACAATGAATACAGTATATAGCACAGAGACAATGATATAATAGGTACTATATGTTAGATGGTTATGAATATGATCCGGGGTATTAATGATGGAAAGGTACAATACAATAGAAACAATGCTGTGCAATACGAACAAAACTGTATATCCCAGTATAAGTAACGATATCCAAATAACGCTATATACTGTATTGTAAGGATACAAAGGCTATGGTATCGATTTCTGTGTAATAAGTAATGAGTCCAGTATTACTTGTGTAATGTTGTAAATGGTTTGTGTACATAAAGGTAAAAACAATCGGTAAACATTGGCCAAATGGCTGATGATTTTGGCCGATGTCTGAAGGGCTATAATCGGTAGATGTTATTGGCTGGACGATATATCGGTCAGGCCCTAATAATTATGCAGGGTGTTCTGATAATTGTATTTTCCCTTAAACGTACACAGAATTAATGGCTATTTTCTTGTTTTCTCCATTTATGAAGCATTTCATATAGAAAACACAACAAATGAATAAAAGATAAATACAAATACAATAAAACACAAATATGCAGCCATGTCATTTTAATAATTAATGCTGAATCAGCGCAAAACATGCAGTGCCACAGTGAATTTGCAGTATGTGTGTGTGCGTGCGTGCAGAGCAAGAACAAAATATAAAATATTGAGTTTGTGCTGTGGCTGTATTCAGCGGATAGCATTATGTAACATCCAGGGAAGATTTGTGACCACACACAAACGCGTGCGCACACACGTCGAGTCATTCACTTCTGATCGTCAACTTCCGACCGCGCAAAAAAACATTTCCTCCCCTTGCAGGCACACACACACTAATGCATCATCACGCACGCACGCACGCACCATCATCCTCTTATCTGTCCTGCTGCATGTCTGTGACTCTGCTCTTTTGGGGAGGAAGAAACCGTCTGCGAACGTTGTCGGCCCCGCCGCGGCGTCCAGCTAGCCGCCGCAGTGATAACCGAGATGAACGAAATGGACTGTCTGGCCAGATAAAAGGGGATTTCCTGGCAGGAATTTGCAATAGTCCAGACAGACAATCAGACCGTTGACCCCGGCCTCCTTTTAAGGGAGTCTCAGACAAGCACCATGACGCCCATTGTTTGTTTACACGCCACCACTTGAATTTCCTGCCGACAGCACACCCAGCGCCGCCATCATTTCCTTTTATCTACTGTGCATCTTCTTTTGCCACAGATAACACGTTCTCTCATTCAGTCCCTCGACGCATTAAATCATTTCCACAGTCTCTCCCTTTCTGTCTCTCGGTACAGTCATTCACTTGGTGCGCTCTTGTCTACACACTTTAGTTGTGAGTCATCAATGCACCAAACAGCACATTTCCATCCGCCATAAAAATAACCTTATTGGGCTTCACGGGGAAATTGATCTCTCCCAACAGGCTGGTGAAAACATGTTTTCCGAACGTGCCGCAGTCGACAGCATTTTAAATTCCATCTGTATTTGTGCTGAAGGAAAATGGAAGAGCAACTCGGTCAGATGCTCACCTCCACCAAGGTCAAGAAATCCTAATTTGGACATGCAACTCAAAAGAAATCAACCTCGTGCATACAGAAATGTCTGAATTTGTCACTGTAGCGCTCATTATTCCGTCTTTTACTGCTTTTTTTTCTGCGATGCTGTTTTTATTAAAGGTTGCAAAATGATGGAGGGAATATAAACCTGGGAATATTCCACAGTGTTGGGGCTGCAGTAGAGGCTGGACACAATACCGCAATATTGGGACAGTGGTGTGAATTTCAGTCATGCGTGTCAGAGTGCGTATTTTCACGCCTTCTTTCTGCGTTGCCCCTTTTGTCTGGCGTCACATTTAATTGTTCAGGGAGGAAGTCGACCCATGAATTTTCGGCATTTCAAGGTAGTATCAGAGCCTAACGGGCAGGCCTGTGTTTATGGGTACAGGATTCTACACTTCCGAGACGGGTGTGAAGTCTTTGGCAGTAGGTGGTGGCATTTCTTGTTGTCGTTGTCGTCGTTGTTCAGTTCAGTTGTCTGACATAGAATTGGGGAACTAAGTCAAAGTTTCTGCAGTAAGTGGTGACACAGAAAGGATGCTGCCTGTGTGTTCCACAATTCAAGGACAGACAACGTTTGAGTCTCACCTTTTAAAAGCTTGCATTTTTACACTTTGTGTGCTATCATTGTGCTCTAGAAACTGTAACGACAAGAAAAGGAGTGACAAAGTCAACCTGTCAATTTTTTTCTTTGGTGGTAGATTAATATCAGATGTGGGACAATGCATGTTTAGGACTTGACTTTTGGTTTTTAACTTCAGTTAGTTTTAATTAGTTTTTAGAGCAAGACTGTTGTTGTTTTTTTTTGTAAATGTGTTTTAGTTGGGAGTTTTTATTAGTTTTAGTATTTTTTTTTAATATATAGAGTATTTGTTGAGTGCACGGTTAAAAAAAATAAGTCACTAAGTATTGTGTAATAAACTAAAAGACAATCCCAAAAATATTGACATTCCTTCTTTTGTACGCCCGAACGCTAATACTGAAATAAGTAGATTCAAAATAAACCCCGCAAGCTCATGCATGAACATTTTCGCCATAATTACAGTTAGTTTTAGTTTTATAAGCATAAAATGTAGTTTTACGTAGTTGTTTTTTTTTTTAAAGCACTCTGGTTTTTATTTTATTTCATTGGCAAAAATGGTTTTTCAATTTCAGTTATTTCATTCATTTACATTAACTATAACAACCTTGGTATTCAGCGATATTTTCAGCTAATTGACTACCTGCCACCTAACAAATAAATGGAGACAAAAGTCCTATTCCAAATCTGAATTAATTCTAACTTCATCCTTTTATTCCATTGATTTTGGAAAACAACAATAAGGCTGGATCTGTACCTTTTGTATGGAACTGCACCAAAACGTCATAATTCTTACACACAAATCAGACATACTTATGTTGTTTGCGAACATATGTAAAAGGATAAATAAATGGATGAATGAATGAAAATTAATGGAATGATTCGCTTCACAATGTAAATTGATCAATTTTCTTCGCCATTGAGCTGTAAATGCCACACATAATCCCATCATAGCATATAGGAATAGAAATCAAGCGTGCTGTATGTCCGCACAAAAGATGCACTGTCTGCAGTGTGTGTGTGTGCGCGCGCAAACACAACAGAAAGCTTGTTGAGACGTGGACACATTGGACAGTAAGGCGGTCTGTCGTTACTTTCGTCCTCATGACTGATCGGCACCACGGAGCGGCCGCGTGGAAGTGCACCCGTTTCACTCGTTTCCATGACAGTCGCTCACACACAGCGTGTTATTGTGCGCCAGGGTCCCAGCTGGAGCTTGAACATCCTAAAAGTACAACAAGTCCTACTGGCTTAACAGACGCTTGGACAAAGCTGCTCAAATATCTGTTTAATTTAATTAAAGGGTGCCCATGAGTCTTCTTTTTTTTTTTTTCTTTTTTTTTTTTGGGTTCCATTGCTGACAGATGAACAGGTGTAGCCGTTAAAGGCCATCCCTGTCCTCTTTAGTCCTCCATTTTAGTTGAATGCTCGGCAGTGTGTTGAACAGTTTAATTGATTCCTAATAGATCTTTAAAGATAAAGTCAACCCAAATGTATTTTTTAAGAATATGTTCTATACAGGCCCACTAGTTGAAACACAGCATTCTGATTATTATTGAGTTTGTGGAATATGAGTTAATACACCCATTTTTAGCAAACTCTGGCGACGGTCATTTTGTCACCTCTGTTGACTGAAAATAACATTAAAGTTGCTCAGGGCTCAGGTAACGACCAATCACAGCTCCCCTGTTTTCTGAAGCTGAGCCATGATTGGTCGTTATCTGAGCCCTAAGCAACTGCGATGTCATTTCCAGTCAACAAAAGTGACAGAATGGCCATCTCCTGAGATGGCTGGATTTTCCTGCTTAACTCATATTCCACAAACACAATATTAATCAGAATGCCTTGTTTCAACTAGTGGGCCTGCTGGGAACATATTCTTCAAAAGTATATGTTTGGGTTGACTTCCGCTTTAATAGAGTATTTGTATTTCACTGGTACCTTGGCTTCGTGATGAGTTTTTTTTTTGCTTTTGCATTGTTTTGTGACTCAAAATTTGACTTGAAAGAAGTGAACCCAAACATATTTTTCTCAAGAATATTTTCTCTGCAGGCCCACTAGGTAAAACAAGGCATTCTGACAAATATTGCGTTTGTGGAATAAGAGTTAATCCACTCGTTTTTAGCCATCTCTGGGGGCGGCCATTTTGTCACTTCCGTCAACTGAAAATGACATCACAGTTGCCCAGGACTCAGCTAACGACCAATCACAGCTCACCTGTTTTCTGAAGCTGAGCCATGATAACATAAAATCACATAAAAATGGCGGTGTTATTCATTTTTAATGGGGGAAAATTGATTGGTCCTGAAATGATTTCAGCTCACAAATCAAGATGGCGCTTTCATTCCGAGTTGGATTGTCCGCCTTGTCAGCTCACATATGTTGAGGTGTGTCAGTTTAGAGAGACTTGAATAATATCGATTGTGCGTGTTTGAGAGTCCGTGTCCAAGGTCGCTGGAGCACACTCCATAACTCTGATTTACGTCTGTCTGCAGACATCACATGCAATCATGCAGCCACTCAAACACCCCCCCCCCCACACACACACACACACACGCGGTAAAGAGTCTAGAGGCAAAGCTGTTAGCATCTCCTTCAAGTGGAAGACTAATAAACGCAAGAGTTGCTGCAACCGAAAAAGTAGCAAATAAATATGGAAACGGAAGAAAAAGGAACGAATACAAGGTTGTTGTAATTATGAATGGTATTTCTCCGCACTGCACTCACGCCTCTGTGCTTCCTCTCTATATGGTTGTTTGTTTGTCTCCCACAGTCTATTTGCTTTGCTTTCCAAGAAGCACAACAAGGTGCTGGAACAGGCAACGCAGAGTCTTAGAGGCAGACAAGGTGACAACTTGGTCCTGCCCGACTATGTGAGTATGATGCGCACACACGCACAAGCATATGCACACACAAACACATGCTGTGGTGTGTTTGTTAAAGAAGCATACGCACATACCAATCTCGAAAATGTTCGAGACCACCTCTGTTATTGTGTCATGTACTCAAGGTGACCAACACAGCATTCCACACGGGCTTGAATTTCGAATGTCACGATTCACATGTTTTCTGCGTTTGGTCACGTGACGTGCCAGTGGGCACTTTGAAATCGGGCTGCCACAAACGATTATTTTGCTAGTCGACTAATCACTAACAGTAGTCACGATTAGTCGACTAATCAGATAATATATAAACTGTGACAAATCGCAGCAGCAAGCTGCTGCTCTTATGATAAGCATAATTCGCTTACAGCTTAAATTCTTTATGTACAAACTAATCATGAAGACAAGATGATAGTACATTCAACTTGTATTAAACTTTGCAACTTAAGCCATCATTCCTGACATGTTTATAAATAAAGGAGCGACTTAAATTGATGGCGATACACTGGTCTTAAATTTTTTTGCTGTAATTCTTTAGTGCGTTTTAAAATTGAACCAAAACTATACACTATGCAGAGTTACACTAATACAGTGAAATTATCTATGAATACAAAAAGAAGTACTTGTATACATATTTCACTCGGGCACCAAGACTTTTTTTTTTGTTTGTTTTTTAACGGAAGGTAGTGAAATCAGAGGACTAAATTGGGCAAATGCTCTGTGCTAAAGAAAACTAAAATAAACACTTGTATTGGTTTTTAATTTTGTGTTAATTTAAACTTTATCAAAAAGGTTTTATTATTCTTTTCCCTAGTTTGCATAATTTAAAAGTAGTAAATTGATCTACACAATCAAAATGTGGCATGCACCTGTAACAAAGAAGGAAGACCTTTTTTTTTTTGCACTATAACATAGTGTATTACAACAAACTTAATTATGGATTTTATTGTTATGTGATGCCGATGAGTGGCACATATGTCGTTTTTGTGTTGAGTGCTGATATTTCCCAGTTCATGAACGCATCGGGCGAGTGAGAGAGAGGGAGCAAATGTGCACTTCCTGCTTCGATGTCCACCACGGGCATAAACGCACAGAGTTTTGGTTGTTAATCAATGCAAGTTTACTGAATAATGGCTGCTCAATCCATAGAAGATGCTACGACGTGTTAGCGTACCAAATAGGAGCGTTACATCAAACACACCGTAACGTGTGTATGCTAACTGCAGCTAGCTTCTAGACATAACTGTGCCTATGTCAGATATGAGATCAGGCATAAGCCATAACTTGCTTCCTTTTTTTTAAATGATTGGGCATGCCCATCGTGCTGCCATGAAAGGCAGGTTTGCATTGTATTGAGTATATTTGGTGAAATGCGCCGTAACTTTCGGACTCTGTTGCCAACACGAATTAGCCTTTACAGTGTAAGGCTTACACTACTTTACCCACAATGCTTCTGTTTACATCACCCGGATTACCACCACTGCGCATGTGCGTTGCAGATAGGAAAACAGCCAGCGGGAGAAGAGCGAGACGCGGCAGTCTTGATAGAAAAATAATGCGCCAAATAAATAAATATATAAATAAACGACGCGTCGGCGATTAAAATTAATTGTCGACGATTTTGATCGTCGACGTCGTCGTGATTAGTCGACTAATCACGGCAGCCCTACTTTGAAATCCATTTCAGTCGACAGCAGGGGGCAGTGCTGCATCAAAAGTCAGCCTCTTTTAATGGTTGAAAACAGGTGGATTATTCTGCTTTATTCTTACTGCAAACGATGAATATTAACCAGAATACCGTGTTTGGGCTACTGGGCACACATTGAGCATATTACTGCAAAGAAAATTTTGGACTTGACTTCTCGCTTTAATTAAAACAGTGTTGTGTAAGTGGCCCCTAACTGTTGATTTAGAGGGGGTAGCTTCAGACACTATTCATTGTGCATCTTAACAGCACCTAATGCACACACAATGCGTGTGTTTTTATAACTGTATCAATGATCATACACCTCTGCCTTCAGGTTTGCCTGTCTAGGTCTGAGTCTGACTGTCACATTAGATTTTTGTAGTCCTTCTCTTGAGTGTGTTTGTGTGTTTGTAGGAGGGGGTGCGACATGTATGAGGATGCCCTCGGGTGTTGGGGGAAACATGAGTGCATGTGAGTGCTCCTTCAAGCATGTAGCGGCTGTCTGATGAGACCCCTTTTGTAAACACGTCGATGCGCGCATAAAGATTATATATAAAATGCAATTATCCTGATATGTTTTGAGGCTTGCTTCCTTTCCTTCAGGGTCTTCTGTTTTTATGTAAGAGCATATAGTAGTCTCTCTTTCTCTTTCTCTATCCCTCCCTAGCTTTTGCTCTAGCCTCTAGCCCTGTCTTTCGTTATACAGTGGTACCTCTACTTACGAAATTAATTGGTTCTGGAAGAAATTGCTTCAGTAGAAAATTTTGTAAGTAGAGACGTGTTTTCCATGTAAATGTCCTAATCCGTTCCAAGCCCCCCAATATTCAGACATAAATGTTTAATAAAGCATAAAAATGCTAGATTATTGCACAATAAATGAGAGTTGTGCATAATGTAAAAAAACAAAGAACAGAGTAAAGAATAAAAATGATGGACGTTTACCTTTTAATTGCTGTCCTCATCGCTTTTTGTCCTCTTTGGTTCATGTTCTCGCCTCAGAAGTGTTTTTTGCCTCGCGTTTTGTAAAGAACTGATTTAATAACATGGCGACTGTTGATACATTACGGTTGCTTCGTTTGTGTGGACCAAAAAAACGATTTTCTCCTTAGGGGTGTAACGGTACACCCGCATGTATTATTATGTTTCGGTTCTTCCATGTTCGGTTCTTCGGTTTGGTCCACTTATTAGCGCTAGCTTATGCACGGACGCTGACTGTTGCGTGCGGGAGACGAGAGTGGCGGCACAACAGTGAGAGCCAGTAAAGGGCCAGAGCTCGAAGGTCCCCGCGTACACTGCAGTCTCCTGTTTGGGAACATTCTGGCTTTCCTGCGATGGGGAAAGGTGCGTGGATAAGTCTGAAAGTTGTGTGTCGACATTGCTACATGAAATCGGCGGCTATGTTGCGGATAACACGTCTAACATGCACGGCATCATCAGACTGTGAATGTTTCTTAGACGAGGAAGCAAGCAGTCTTTTTAGCCCAAAAAGCCAAACTTAAATAGCGAGATTTATCATTTTGTAGCGTCTTCCAGGAACACGCCGTCAGACGTAGTTTAATTAGCACGTTTTTATTAATCCAAGTACAACTGCTCGCGCTCTTCTTTCTCCGCTGCTCCACTCGCTTGCCATATGATGCATTCATGAACCTCGGAAACATCACAACTCAGCAACACACAAATCCGACCACAACACAGATAACCCAATTCGTTACAATATGCTGTTGAACATTCAAAGATTTCAATGCCAAAAAAGTGTATACAATTTCATAAAGACTTTTTGAAATGTTTTCATTATAAAAAGAGTTTTAATATAATTAGCAATAATTGTAACTGTTATAGTATGTATTTTTATTATCACAAAAAGTGTATACATGTACTGTAACGACAACTTGTCTTTAACTTGAATACTTAGGTGTGTCATAGGCTTTTACTGCTGAGTGTTTAAAGATTTAATGTCTTAATAATTTACTAAATTAAAAGACCTTTATTGTTAGTGTATTTTTTATTCTGGTGTAATTTCTTAGAATATCACCCGAATAGTTCGCTTTTATTTATTTTTTTCTGAAAAATGTACCATTTACTTGTCATCTTTTCAAAATAAACATTTAAAAAAAGATTAAAAATCTGTTTTTTTTTAACGGAAAATATACCGAACCGAAGTTTCCCAAAAAAACGAACCGAACCGAAATGTGATTTAGCATACCGCGCCGTGGTTCCATGCTGACACTAATGGCAGCAACAACAACAAATAACAAGCGGCACACAGCGTAAGGTCACAGTGTTAACATCGGCACACCACAGCTTATTATCAAAAGACAGTCGGTCTGTTCCTCAAGGGCACCCGGATGATTTTTCCTCTATGGTCTTTCATGGGAATCTTACCACAAGGGTTTTTTTCCCCTCCTTGAATAGTGTGTGACATCCAGTCTGGGTCAGAGAACTGGTCAGCGTCTGCGAAAGCACTGTTGTGCTTGACTTTAGACGATACTAACTCAATGTGACATTGGTTCCCATGTCTGCCAGGGCTCTATAAGTCACATTTTACTCTTATTGACGTTTTCCGATGAAACGGGACATGTGATGTATTGTTTCACACACTTAGCCTTTATCAGGTCTTTGGTAGTAAACAGACTGAGTCCAGGTGTGTTGTGCCTGAGGGAAATGGGACCTTACAGGCTGGCGTGCACTAGTAGCTAGTAGTGTATTGTGGAAACTTTTTATTGTGATGCCATCAGGATATTTAAAAAATAATTTTTCTTTTTTTTTTTCAGTAAAGGGGTTTTCGGTTTACAATAGAGTCCTGACATAGGAGATTTCGAGTTTACAAACATCATGTGATGAACTATTTTGAAAACATTGTCACACATCTCAAAATGGCACCCATGTTACCGCTGTACTTACTGTTTTGCATTTGATGTATGTTTTTCATGTGCCGTACTTATTTTGTGTAATTATGACTTTCCTACTGCGTTATGTAGGTTACTAATCGACAACAGCGGAACATTCTGTCTTACCCACAAATTGGGGATACGTTGCCGAATAGGGTTGCACGGTGTACCTATACTAAACAAGTATGTACAGAGGTACCGCATTGTCAAGCACAATAGTAAACCACATTTTTTGAGTACTGGTTTAGAGAGGGAAAAAAAAGAGACGGACAACATTCTAATGCTGTCTAAAGTTGTTAGCATGTTTTTGGGCGTGTGTGCAGGATGGAGAAATAGAGACAAAAAATATCTAATAAATCTTGCTTACCATCCAGACTCATACACTGCCATTTGAAATGATTTTGCCTACATGGCCAACAGACAGGACAAAGCCTGTCTGCAAAATGCGTTCGAAAGCTATTGTGAGGGAACATTGCTGAACGGCAACCTGAATTGTATCACAAATTCAAAAAGCAACAGGTTAGCATGTGCCACATTTCAAAGACTTCCTTTCAAGTCAAGCAAGTGTGAATTATTTTGTGATCAGCAATATTGTTCCTGACTGGCTGGATTTGACGAGGCAATTCATAAATACTGTTTGTAGCAGAGTACAGCACACAGCTATGCTGTTGCACTGAGTCATTAGCAATTAAATGAAGACTTTTGCTTGAAAATAACGGTGTAAATATATTGTTTACTTTGGAAGGAAGAAATGAAATGCAGTCAAATACAAGAATAATGCCATTACTCAATGCAATGTATAAATGTAACAGTAGAGGTCAGATTTATTCAACTGAGCCTTTTCGACATTATTTGCCGAAGTAGGAATTTGAAAGACTAGGGTGTGTTTTCACATTTGCAACTTTGCCCCATTTTGATAATTACTGTATTTTCCGGACAATACGTTGCTCCGGAGTACAAGTCGCACCAGCCATAAAATGCATAATACAGAAGAAAAAAAACATATATAAGTCGCACTGGAGTATAAGTCAATACCTTACGCACAAGATGGCAAGCCAGTAAAAAATTATCTATATCTATATACATCTGTGGAAATGGCCACAAATGTTAACATTAGCTACCATGTTGCTGTGCCTTAGCTTGAAATGCTGCAATATTGTAGTTCACAGTCTCACTTTCTCGCTGCCTGTGCAGTCTTTCTGTTCCTCTGTTCTATATTGTTGCTTCGCCACCACGTAGTACGATCCTCAGTATGTGCCTGGAAATAAAAATATCTTTAAAAAAAAATCACGTGCTAATGTTATTTTACGCGGCCGTGTCATACGCCACAGTCTCCACTTTGCTGCAACACATGGTTTTCTCACCGTCCACATAATCCTTTCAAAAAGAATTTGTCTCCTTGGCCCAGTTCCTCTGTTGTTGTTTTGTTCCTTTCCGACTAATGTCTTTATGTCAAATACAGCTGCATACAGGGTAAGCTAACATTAGCAGGGGTGTTTATTTGTGTCATTTCTACCCATCTACTATATGCACCATGTAGTGGGAAAGCATCCATATAGAGAGGAGAAGTAGGCTGGAGGAGAGCATATTGCAGCAGTGGGGGAGGAGGGTTGTGGTGAGAGGCTGATGGAGACAGGGCATCTGGAAACAATGTCATTTGGCGGAGTCTGGCCCTGCATAGAGAACTAATGTTTGTTTAATGTGGGATTGCCTGGACATGTAATAGATTTCTTTACAAGGAAGAGACTTTAAGGGGGGGGGGCTTATGAGACAAAAAACGCAAACATCTGTCGTTCTCCTCGCTCGTCAGTCTTTTTCCCCGCATTTTTATTTCTCTTGATGTTGTCGTCTTTGCCACGCAACAACCCCATCCCCCCCCCCACCACACCACACTCGCCCCCACCCCATATCCTCATCCCCGAACGTGTTGTTTACGCTGCTGTGTCTGGTTAGCGTCAGCCAGGCAAGAGTGACTGGCGATGGGCCCCTTGAAGCCCCCGGGGACAGCCAAAGGCTCCCTGGTCTGGCTGTCTCTCTCTCTTTCTCTCTCTCTCTCTCTCTCTCTCTCGCCCTCTACCGATCCCCCCCTCCCGCCCCCATCCCGCCCGTCTCTCTCAGGGGAACGTGGCTGTGGTTGAATTATACACGGTGACGTGCTATGAACGTTAAAAGATGTGATTGTGTGTGCTGTGTTGTATGTCACTGTTTACGCTCCCAGCCAGAGGTTGTGCTAATGGTGCTTCTGTCTGTTGGTCTGTTTACTGTTATTATTACTGCCTTTCTGGGAAAAGACACAAAGACACCCATACGGAGGAACACGCAGCGAGTTTGGAGCTTGCAGGACCACCCTGTCAGTGTTTATGCGCGGCAGTTGAGTCACAAACTGTGATCTCGTTTTAATAGCCTAGACTAGAGACATTCATTGGCTTTGTAGCGCTGCTCGTCATAGTCCAGCCCAAGGACACATCAGGTAATAAGCAATGACTCCCATTCCTCGTCATGTCTTCCAGTAATTTGGCACTTGATTAAGTCTTGTTTCCTCGCTACCCATGCTACGATAGCTCCGAGTCACTTGTAATTGCCCAAAAAAGTAATAAGAACACAATGGGTATATCGTTGTTCCATAAACTGTCAGCAAAATCCTCCGCCAATTTTCCTCAAACTTTTCAACGCCGCCATCCGTTACTAAAGCAAGGCCTCTCTTGATATTCGACCAACATGTCTCATATTGTTCAGCAGTTGAGTTCAAAACCGTCCAGGACGGGTCACATTCCGATTTGTTTACCAAGCTCCCGATATTAAGTATTTCAAGTTCTAAATAGCTCACAATGAACTAGCGGCGGAGGGATACGTGGCCATGCGGCATAAGAAGGCACACTCATTTATTGCCTCACTTACTGTTTTTCATTTGATAGTTTTTTATTTATGGCCTAAAAGTGGTTTATTTCATACAAATATTTTGCCATCTTTAATTATGACCACCGGGTTACTGTAGGTTAATGATAGACTACAGCGCATTCCGACTTGTGTAAAAATTTGGGTAACGTCTCTTCCGTAGGAACGTAATTCTGTCCTAAATCTCTGACATTCTGTATTACATGTTAAACAAAGGTTTAGGTAATGTTCGCTATTGCCATGCAAATGTAAAAAGAAGTCATCCATCGCTAATAGTAAAGCACAAAAAACATCAAAAGATTCAAGCGCTCTAATGCAGCCTAAATCACATTTTTCAAAATAAGTCTTCAATCATTTGCTGCTGGCTAAACTGAGGTCTTGTAATATTTGTGGTTAAAAAACTATCCACCTGCTGTCTCCATAACGTTTAAGAAATGTCTTGCTCAGCTTGGAAACTTGTTACTCTGTTGGTGGTTATACTAATAACCAGAACAAGTTGAACTTGTGGTGACAAATATCAATGTTTTGAACACACAACACAAGGCCGGCTCTTTTTGATCCTGGTAAGGGTAGCAGGAGTTCTCAAAAAGTTCTCAGTGCTCACAACCAGTGAGAGACTCCACCCTTGTTGTTGTGAGTGACACAGCATATACTCAACTAGGGCTGTGCAATTAATCGAAACTCAATTACAATTACAATTATTACAAAATTGGTATGATTGTAAAAACCGATTATTAATATTTATCTATATCCAACGCACTGTTTACACAAGGAAATCATACTTGAATTCACACATTTGCACCTTTTTTCAAAAAAATTATTTTGTTTGGTCCAAAAGGAACTTACTTACATTTGTCTTTATATTTTTTACATTTAAATATGTTCTTGTTTTGTATTTAAAAATAAATGATCGTTGATTTCTATTTTTTTCATAATCGCGCAGCCCTCAACACTGATTTGTTGTGACGCAGTGTCACGTGAATTTGAGTTTAGTGGTTGGTTACTTCAATAATGATTGTAGAAACTACATCACGACGATGCTGAATTCGGCTCTGCTTGTTTTGCACGTTTTTGCGTTTCAAAGGCTGTTTGCATGCAAACCATAAACTGCATAGCTGTCTAACTTAAACCATGTCACTGACTCATCTTGACCAATGCTATGCATAAAACAGTAGAAAAACATTGGATTTTGAAGGCACTGGACCCTTAAAGGCAGTGATACCAAATACTAATGAAATGTATGTAAACTTCTGACCTTGAAGAAAGCAATGAGAAAAAAAAAAAAAGTATCCTCTTATTTTGCAAAAAGAAATAATTTTGTTTATCCTAACTGACGTAAAACAAGAGAAGTGTGTATTTTTATATAGTGTATGTAAACTTGTGTCAATTGTTTATGCTGTGTTGTTAATATGTAAACCAGAAGTTCATCATCATAAAAAACACAAAATGCACACCTAGCGTTAATATATTGATGGTAAAATGATGTTATCGTCGCTGTCCGGCGGAAACCTCATATGGATAAGTATGGTCAAATTCAATTTTTTTCACAAATCGATACTGATGGTCCATCCCCACTTAGTATGTAATTTCTAGTCAATTTAGCCTTTTTTTTTTTTTTTTTTTTTAAACTTCCTGTAAAATTTTTGTTTTGACGCTACGAGGATTCCGCCCAACAGCGACTTTATGCTTCTTGTCATGCTTGACCGGGGTTCTGATTCCCAAGTTTTTTGGTGTCTTTACAGGGATATTTTTTCCCCAAATGTGCCTCCAGCTCTCCGAATTGTACTTTAACATTTCATCCTTGAAAGAAGACATCATCTCCCTGTGTTTCATTTGGCTTTATTACTTCAGGAAACGTGAAACTTTGAGAGGAATGTTTTCTCTAAGGAAACGTTGCGCATTATATCGCCATCCCCCTTCATTTCCTCGTACAAAATGACCAGACATGCTCATCTTCCTCAGGGGACTGAATCAATCAAACTTTCATTGTACAGTAATGCTGCAATGTATTGATATTTTAGCAGCTTCACAATTTATAAATGAACTCTTTCTGTCTTGTCAGACTCTCTGACTTGTCCGCCAGAGTCCCTTTTTACTGTGCTCCACTCATTATAGCCGTAACCTGCTGAGAGTAGAGAACTGTGCGTACGTGTGTGTATGTATGTATGTATTAGCGATAGACCGATATGTTTTTTTCATGGCCGATACGATTATTAATGGTCAGCGGGGCCGATAACCGATATTTGGAGCTGATATTCATTTTCAGGAAAAAGGAAAATATTGGCGTAAAAAATCTGAAAACAATTAACTCACTTCTTTATTGAAACGTCTTAAAGCATGTTTGAGCAATTTTTCAGATTTGCATAGTTGATTTTTTTTTTAAATTATTATTATTATTATTATTATAAATGTTTGCCAATATACATCTTTGTTGTAAAATTCTAACAAAAAGGGAACTCCCTGGGTCATCGGCATGTCTTCAAAAGTTACATGAAAAACTAAACAATAGCTCCATATGGTTTTCTACAGTAAATAAAGTCCTCCAAAATTTTAAAATGATAGAAATGAATTTCATTTGTCTTTGTTTTGATTTCAAACAAAAACAAAAAATGTTGAGCGTTCCCATGGTCAGTAGAATCTCTCAGAAAGTTAACTGAACATTTAAATAGCTAGTTCCTTGAAGTTAGGCACAGTTTTAAATTGATTTATCTGCAATCAGATTGTTAAAAAAGGCAGATGCCGATATTCGTCAAAACACTGAATACCAGAGCTGATAATTGGCACGCCGGATAGTCGTTCTATCCCTAATATATGTATTTCATTTCATTGTTCGTGAATATTTGAGTGACATTCTGAGATATACCTTATGAGAGAACATTTCATTCTTACCGTTGAAATGTGTTTTTAGAGCTTGCCATAGAGACAGAAAATAATGTGAAAATGCCGTGGAGACAATCGTGGCTCAGCTTCAGAAAACAGGTGATCTGTGATTGGTCGCTACCTGAGGCCTGAGTATTTGTGATGTCATTTTCAGTCGACAGAAGTGACAAAATGGCCGCCCCCAGAGATAGCTAAAAACGGGTGGATTAACTCTTATTTCACAAACGCAGTATTTAGCAGAACGCTTTGTTTCAACTTGTGGGTTTATAGAACATATTCTTGAAAAAATATATGTTTGAGTTGACTTCCTCTGTAAATGAATACACTTCACTGTCCATTAAGTGTGTGTCAGTCATCTTCAAAGGCTGACTAGTTTTTCTGTTTTCTAGTTTTATTACACTGTGGTTAGCGTTTCTTTACCCTTGTTTAACAAGTTCGAATGTTAGTTACAACATTGCCTGTATACTAACTGGTTTTTGAAACCAATTAATTCACATTCCATTTTTCACTATGGGAAAGAAAGTCATGAAATTCCCATGTTTTTCCAAAACAAACCCCAGGCCGAGACCTTATGTGTGAGACTGTCGCCCGGCCAAAATGCTACGATTATGACGCGGCCGTAGCGGCATAAATGCAGGTCAGACAATGACCTATTTTAAAAAGTCCCCAAAGACACGACAGAGAGACAGACTGCTGATGGGGCTGCTAAGTCACTCTGACCTCCGCTCATGTGTATCCGCATGGTGTGTGTTTTTTCTGCTCCATTTCCAGCATCCATCTTTTCTTTTTTTTTTTTAATTGTTGTTTTCCCTCTTACCATTCACTGTATGCACCTTCCCATGTTCATATAACAACAGTAGCAGTCACTCTGACCCTGCTTTTCCCTCATTCCAATATGTGTTTCGACCTGGG
>NC_141231.1:7977500-8002500 GCF_054856515.1 Filicampus tigris | reverse complement strand
TAAAAATATCAAGTTAATCAGTAAAGAATGAGTAGCGTGAACCAAAAAGATCAACAGCAGCAGGTGATGGGGAGGTCGTTATTTGTACAAAGGCATTTTTGGAATATTAAACAATGTTTGCGGTACATTGCAGTTTTTTGTAAAGTGAAACTGGAATTTAAATCAACATAAATGATTTAGGAGAAACATTAACAATTGAGGCAGAATGGATGGAACAAATGAGTAGCATCGCTGCCTGGAACATGAAACCTGAAACATGGATGCCCGCAACATTGTGGCGCGACCACTCATCAGAGTGCACTGGAATGGTAATTATCTTCCAGTGCAGTGAACTTGTTTACAGCATGCACAAAGACTACACACAAATTAACCTGAAAGACTGTTTAAGCGCAGTTGTTTTGGTTAGCAGGTGTGTTCAAATGGGCTCAGCATGTCAGTGTTTGAAAGACATCACCATATCTTTTTTTTTTTTTTCTCTGCTGGGAAAACGGAGACGTTTTATTTGAGGGAGGCATTTATTCAGAAGTGGTTGATGCAACCTGCGGTTGATTGGGACATTTCTTCAAGGGATCGCGACTAATATGTTATATTGTTACCTTTTCCTCCTAACGTTAGCGACAGTTAGCAAATGTGAAATCATTTTTACAGCCTTGCCTTTAGAATTCTTTTCCCCTTCAACCCCCAAAGTACACACATTAATCTTTGTGGAAGAAATCATTTGAAAACACCATTATACGTGAAACCAGTGTTGTGGGAACTCAATTAACCTTTTATGTCCTTCTCCTCCTCCTTCGTCTTCCGCCTCAGGCTCAGGACTTGAATGTGATTGAGGAAGTGATCCGCATGATGTTGGAGATCATCAACTCTTGCCTCTGCAACTCACTGCACCACAACCCGAACCTGGTATACGCGCTACTCTACAAGCGGGAGCTCTTTGAGCAGTTCAGGACACACCCGTCCTTCCAGGACATCATGCAAAACCTGGACACGGTAAGTTTCCCACATGAAAGGTTGCCTCATTTCTTCAAATATAATGTGGTAACTATAATTTCTTGTCAGTGACTCTTAATATCATACAGTGACATTTTGCAGTCACTAAGTTAGTTGATTGACTGACGCTGGTATTCACACATTAGCTGTTGCTAACCGAAACAAGAACAGCTACCGAAACACATAAACACTGTCTTTTTCAGTGAAGAGCTTTCCATTTGCCTCTTACTGCCGCTTATTCGTGGGTAATCGCCATCATTTATTAATGCTTTTTTTAAAGCGTTCCATATACACCTGTCCTACAACTATAAAATGAAGTAACAATTGTTATAAAACCAAAGTGCAGTAAAACTACTCACACTTAGAATATGACTGACAAACACTTAATGGCGATTAGGGTTGCACAGTATACCGGTAACAATATAGTATCCCAATACTAGAGTTTTTAAAACGGTACTATACCAGCATTTAAAAACAAACGGTACTTTATTTAATTTTATTGAATGAAATTGAAATTGAATTGGTAAATTGGAGCCTGTCCCTCTAAGCGCAGCCAGCGAGTGTGACGTAGTTGCCCACGCGCCTCCGCCTCCTTGCTCACAGGCAGAGAGAGAAAAGCCGAAAGCCGAAAAGACAACGAAGAACAGACAAAGCAGCTGCAGAAAAGCCCGTACTCGTTGATAAAACGGGGGGCTGAAGTACGGTGTGGAAGTCCTTCGCTTTCAAACCGAATGAAAAAGGCGAGGCAATGAACACAGACGGCGACGAGGTCGCAGTGTCGCAATAGCACGGTAGCTCGCCCCCACTCGAGCTGCCGTGATCGTCTCGGTCAGCCCCTCAGCTCGCTTCGTGCCGGCAGGCAAGCGTGGGCCGCGGTGGCGGCGACTCTGGGTGTGCGCCGGGCCATTTCCACGGATCTCCACAGCTGCGACGGCCTCTGGGACACCGCGGTGGCAGAAGTCGCCCTTCGCGGGGTCGGTGATCCTACCCGGCCCGGCCCGGCTGGCTCATTCGGCCGACGCCAAGCCATAGAACTGACACGATGCGACTCATGACCCAGAGTCAGAATCGGCTAAGTACGTCTAATGCCAACAAGTTCAACACACAAATACACATATACAGCTAATATTTAGCCTATAGCATACATAGCTGCAGCAAATATACATACATACTATACATATACACATACAGCATATGGTTACATAGACTGCTTGGATTAGGTAGACTTTCCTTGCTTGCCCTTAAAATGCACTGTTATTTTTGTCATACATATTTTCTTTATAAAGAAAGACAAGGTTAGCCAATCAAGTGGTGTTCAGTAGCATGATGTCAGTAACAGCTGCATTATTGTATTGTCTTGAACTTCTAAAAAATAAAGCTCTTGTGAAAAATAATATTAAATAATAATATAAAAATGTTTATTAAAAACAAATACACTGGTTAAAAACAGCCCTTTGAGTAATTCATGGTAAAGTTCACAAACAGAAAAAAGTTCAAGAAATTAAAGAACAGAGAAGTTCGTGTGATTGTCCAAGAATAACTCCTTTTTTTTTTTTTTAAGAATCAGAATCGAGAATAGTTAGGAACCGGAGTAGAATCAAAGACCGGAATCTGAACCGGAATCGTCCAAATTCAAACGACGCCCAACCCTAATGCTGATCGAATATATTTAAACCTAGTGTTACATTGCATGTCAAATTGTCCCGCTGGAAAAAAAAAAAGTGCATTAAACGATTCCTGCAGGCCCTATACGTTCCCCTTTTTTTCTTTTTTTAAAAATAGACTTTGCATTGTGTTACTATATTTGTCAGTGATTAAATGTCGAGCAAGTCATATTGACTCGTTGTTTTTGTTACGAAACTAGCACAGGAGGAGGGTTCATCATTAAAAAAATAAAGAGATAAATAAATAAGAAAAAGCCTCTCCACGCGGGAAGGTCTGGTCCTGAATACTATTTAATCCTCCTGTTATACTGCAGATCAAATTATTCTCATTCTATACTCTGGGCTTTTTTGCCCAGACCTGTTTCATGTTTCATTCGTTATTTTTTTTTTATTTTATTTTATTTTGGTATTCATTCTGTTGAACCACATTTCAAAAGTAACACCTGAATCTCATTGTCTTACAGTATTTTTTCATATTTATTATTACCGTTGTCAGTTTCAAGCTATTTCACAAACCATTGTCTTTGCTTTCATACACAGAAGAGAACCAACAATTGTTTTATACAAATAAAGATTTTTATGTACAACAGGAAGGTTGTGCAGTATTGATAAAATAATCAATCCTGCCCTTGTGTTCACAGGATCAATGTCAAATATTTATTAACAGCATTTATGTTGGTGAGGCGGAGCTGTCACTCACGACTTTATCAGCAGAGTGGGAAAAGGAAAAGGAAGCCAAGCGGTCTCCCATTGCTGTGTTTGTGTGTGTGTTTGTGCAATTGGGGGGTTGCCGCGTAGTATATCGCCATAGGCACCGCTGTTATCCATAAGTATGAGGAAGCATGCTTGCTGGAATCCCTCGGTTAAGGCAGCTTCCCCAAGGCGATTCTCCAAAGTCTTCCCCCTCTCTGGCTGCAAATCCATGTGCATATGAGATGCTGGATTGAAGGAACTGCTCCTCTAAATTAACCCCATATGGGAGGCCTTCAGAACTGATGAGGAGATTAGTATTTCGCTGTAGCTCTTGTGGATTCTGGTTGCGAGAAAAGAAACGCTGCACGCGGATGTGTTTAGTGCTGTCGGTTTGCCAAATACATATATTTGGGGGGGAAAAAGACTGAGTCAAACAGAGATTTTTAATTATCAAACATAACTCCAGGGGAGATCGTAGCGCAGCACTACAAACACTACTTGATGCCGTTTGGGCTGAAACCCACTAGCTATCACAAAATGAAGGGAATACTTTAGTTCGTTCCGAGTAGGGTCGTTGGTAAATGAGAAATGCTTGATACTTTTTGGCAGTTTTCCGGTGTCTATTGCATATAGTGTTTTGTGTTAATTTATTGTTTTCACTATTATTGCTATTTTGTTGTATGTAAAGTGCTTTGTTACAGCTGTAGCTGTTGCGAAATGCGCTATATAAATAAAATTTTATTGTACTGTACTTTAGCTAATGATGTGCAAATCCTACGGGTACTCCGATCAGGGTTTTATGCTACCGATTCTGATACCGATCTTCCATGCGTGAGATCAGCCCATACCGATTCCGATCACGTGGATTAGCTGTACATTTTTCGTACCATAGTTATTTTTTGATATTGGAAAAATACTACTATTGTCCATAGAGGCCATTAAAAAAAATAACTCATACATGTATGGATAGGTCTGGTGCCACTGAACATTTTGAGAGGTTGAAAGTGAAAAAATCTTCAAAAATGACGTAGTTATCACACTTCAAAAGCAGTGCCATTTTTTTTTAGTCTAGTGTTTTTAGAAAAAATGGCATTTTCAA
Source organism: Filicampus tigris (assembly GCF_054856515.1). Taxonomy (NCBI): domain Eukaryota; kingdom Metazoa; phylum Chordata; class Actinopteri; order Syngnathiformes; family Syngnathidae; genus Filicampus; species Filicampus tigris. Next base: position 7,998,054 of record NC_141231.1, on the reverse strand, counting down.
AAATGTAAAAAAATAAATCTTTGGTTATGACCGACGTACCGTATTTAAGGCTCTAATTATGTCAAATGAAATTTTCTAATTATTATTTTGAATACATATACAGAATAGTTCATTTTCTTAGCGGACTTTTATTGCCCAGTGGGGGTTTAAGAAAAACCTAAAAAATGATATGTATGGCAGTGCCATTTTTTTGGACAAAGTTAACACAAACCTAGTAAAAATAAAATAACACCGGGGAGTTAATATGTATAAATTTAAACGGATATTGATTTTATAACCCACTTCCCAAAGCTTCACAAATGTTCAATGTTTATTTTTTGAGCGATATGTCCAAATGCTACATAGTGGACTACTGCTTGCATGGGTTAAAATGATTGAGGGTATAAAATGTGCTTTAATTCTTGATTCTAGGGATATTTTGACAAATGCACGTGACAACAATTTACTGTTTTAAATTGTTTTTAAAAAAAATAATGAAATCTGATTCTTACACACATTGTGAACATTTTTGATCATTAAGGCAATAATTGGATGTTTATTAGACTGCAAAGATGTCAAATATTTTGGGACACTTTGTATATTATCACTATAATCTCACAATACAGAGTATAATCAATATACAGTTAAAAAAAATGCCATTTGGTACACCCCAAAATTAGTACAATTTAAAGTTATAACTTTAAAGTAAGGTGATTGAGCTTTTCTAGGCGCAATTCTATAAAACATCACATGACTCTTGATCCCAACAATACACATAAAACGCCACTAAGTGACAGAGGCCGCATCCTAATGTGAGATACTGTATGTCTGTCACCACTCAGGCATCTTCAAAGAGTGTATAGTTTGACTTTATTTTAACTGTATTTAATTGTATTAAATGATATTTATCTTGTCTGCACTTTTGACGGTTAATGTTAAACGGTATTTCGAACATTGCCTGTGCAGTTAATAAATTTGTGTTGGCAACATTTTGACATTTTTTTTTCCATGCCATCCAGATATTGCACCGATGTTTATCCAGCGTTTGTGCATCTGCATCAGTGATCATCACCGCCTTGTTGTTAAAGCTCCGTCAGCTGACGTCCATATAGGAAAAAGGCTGCTTTGTTGTGTGGTTCTATAAGTATCATGAATCCTCCATATTGCACTGGGTGTCATCATATACTGGCACTCCCTGCTGCGGGCCTGATGCGACGATGGTGGGATTAGACCAAGTGAGGGCTGGCAATTGATATTAAGCCTCAATGAGCGAAGCATGAAGCGAATGCCTGTGTGTCTCAAAGGAAAGCAAAGAGCTTTTTGTGCCTGTGAAAGGCACCAGCCGCGTTCATTATCCAGCTTTCCGCTTGAGCCTATGCTAGCACACGTCACACGTTACACGTCAGCTCACACCACACGGGCGCTAGCACATCTCATTGGCCATTGATATCATGAAAACCGTGTTGGTCTGGTTGGTTGTTTGCATGTTAACAAAGGTATGGAGTAAATGGTTCTCCAAGTGTAGGTTTTGTCAAAGGACAATTGTTGTTTCAGTATAAAAACACTAATGCTACAGCATTTTATATGAAGACAGTTTAACTGGACTCCGACACTACCTCCAAAGCCGAATTATATCCCAGAACCTTCTGTACAGTTACGCGGAGTACTTAATCGTTGTCATTTGACTGGTTTCATTTTTTGAATCAGAAGAGTTTTTCAGATATTGACAGTATTTCAGACTTAACTACTGCATTCGTGTTGGTTAGTGACTTTGACTCCCGTTCAAATTTGGGTTCCGTCGCCATCACTGGAAGAAAACTCCATCACAAACACAGGACCACCTGTAATAGTGACCTGTTTTAAGTCTGTTTTTGAAGGCCTGAATGATGGGGATCGTTTTGACAACATAGTCTATTCAGTACATAAAAAGTTCCAGGTTGACTTGGTGAAACACAGCTAAGTCCCTTTTTAATTTATTTTTTAAATGTCCTTCTCTATTTCCTTTGCAACCTTTCTAGGTGATTGCCTTCTTCAGCCAGCGTCTGGAGCAGGCCGGAAGTGACCTGTCCGTGGAGAGGGTCCAGGAGGTGATCATGAAAGGAGCCCAGGTCCTGCCTATAGACAGGCTGAAGGTAAAACGTGCGCTCAAAGTCGTCCATAATCACGATTCATTTTGGACCGCAGGGGTGAATTGCAGTCATTAAGTTGTGTGCACAGGTGGGAAAGGAATTACAATAGGGGAAAACTGGGAGGAAGATGGAAAGAGCCATTGGGACATGTGACAAAAGGCCAAACCGCATTCTCATTAGCCATAACGCCCATCTCCCTTCCATCCCTGCTGGCCTGCTCCATGCGAACACATAATGACATTTCAAGGAGATGGGTTGGGGGGCCGGGGGCACTTTGTCACGGGCACATACGATCGGGAGGGAAAGGGTGAGGGTTGGGGTGAGCCGGGCGTATATAAATCAGACACAATGCCTCGTTACCCAACACTCCAACCACTCCTGCCAGGTTTTCGAACCCCGGCCCCTCCCACAGCTCCGCCATTAATCAGCGAGGAAATATGTATCCAGTCTTTCCCCCGCTCTGCTCCACACCGCCTCTGAAGCTCTTAATTGCATGTTTCATCATGTGTTCCGTGTTTTATACCGGCCGCGAGGCATTTGTCTTGCTAGCATTTGGAAGAGGGATGGCACGTGGCCCTTGCCATCGACACCCACACACAAGGTGACGTAGCCTTCAATGAGCCATGTGGGCAGCTCCGCCGTGTCCTTCAAGCATGGCCACAACCCTGCTGTGTCTCTCAGTCATGTCGCTCTAAAATGGGGTACACACGTACCAACAATCGGGCCGACATTGAACATTTTCCCTCCTTTGCGATCAATTCGCTGATTGTCGGAGTTCTCTGAAAGATTATCCTGTCCGATTATACTGCGGTGTTTAAGAGTGATATTTCTTCCCCAATCTGCTCAGAAAATGGCCAACATCCATATTAAACCTGTCCATTATTTCCTTTCGCCACACCCTGTGCGTGTGTTCAACATTGAGTTCAGCCACGCTCCATTTATTTTGAGGTAAAGCACAAGGAAAGCCAATTAGGAAATTTGCTGAAGGTTGTGGTGTTGCTGTGACACAAATAGACGAGCAACTTGTTGTGTTAAATCTTTTTAAACGAGTCTCACAAATCATTTACCACAATGAAAAATGAGAAGCGTTTGCCACCATAATGTAGTTGCGAGATAAGAAAACAGTTAATTTGGTTCTTCTATTCTTCTTCTGTTATTCTCTTCTATTCAATGAACCCTCGACGGATTGCGAATCGTCATTCACCTACTTGCACATTTATCCGGAGAACATAACTAAACCTATTCGTGGGGAAACGCATCTATTCACACCTTTTGTGTGTACTTTTGTGCACGCACTGTCATGCCGACAGGCAAGCGAGGCTCCTTGTGAGGGTGAAGGTCCGTATCACTCTTGGCAGTGGTCAGCTGGTAACGACTGACTGTTCAACGTAATGTACAATCTGTGGCCAACTAAGGTTAAAAAAAAAAATTACAAAAAAAATCATTTGCGATGTACAGTATCTTAACAATTGGAGTATCTTTGTGTCACTCAGTGAAAAATGTTTAAAAAAAAAAAAGACAAATAGGAAAGTAGTAATTGGTATTTTTGCATGTTGCGAAGCGCCAACATCCTTGCCAGCATCCTTACAATTTTGGTTGCAATTCTGTGTATCTGGAAGCCATTATTTTTAAGGATAATGTTGTAAGATGAGTTTCAAATGATCATAAAGTGTTTTCGGAGCAGAGTTTGGGGTGTAGTTAGGGTTTATAGTTTAAATATAGGCAATTCTCAACATTTTTGGGAGGAGGCCGTTATTTGTCTGTTAGGAGTTGGACTGTGGGTCTTAGTCCTTACACCCCTATCCCCAAACTTGTTTTTCTTCTTGATTGTATTTTCCATATATATGCCTCATATCCTTTATTTTTTACATCCGCACACGTGCTTCGCCCTTATGAGTGCTTTTGTACCTCCAGAGGGCGCCGTGAAGTGAAGAGACAATTTAGCCAATGTCTCCTCGGGGAGACACAGGCCACTATTTGATAGTGCCATCGCTCAAACAAACAGCTGTCTCTCTCCACACCTCGCGCATGCCTTGGTCTGATGAGCTCATTCGGCTACTCAGCCCCCGTGAAAATCCATCGGCTGGATTAATGTCGTGTGGAATCATCAATGAATTGGTAATTACTGCTAAAAGCTCTTGGCAATGAACGCACAAAGAATGCTGACGAGGTAGCGGTGAAGGATAATCGTTAAATTGGGTCTAATATCGTTGACTTTGAGGCTTGCTCACTTGTTTCTGTGAACTTATTTTGGCCTCTTTGCCAGGTTTTGGCATTTTTCTTTGACAACCCTTTTAAGTCATTCACTGCCATTACCAAATTTACTTCTCTTTTCACAGTCCAGCCATTCAATCCCAGGAACTTATTTATATTTTTTTCAATTTTTTTCAAACGTTAGGGTAAACGAGGGTCTGAAAATGTCTGGCAGTGAATGAGTTGAGGCCCTGATACACCAAAACGACGTTCGCCAGTGACAGACGCCTCCCCCCTGTGGCATCCGGCCGGCTGTCGGCACGTCACGCTTGCAAAACACACCGCAACGACAGACAGCGACGCTGACCATTAAAGTACCTTCTGTGCATGCATAAGATGTAATACCCTTCCATACCATAGGCGGCGGTAGTCACCATTTCTCATGGTTAGAAAAGCCCAACCGGAAAGATGTTGGCTGGGGGCGGATTATAAAAACGTAAACAATGCATTCAGCTCTATTCTTCGCTCACGATGAACTCCCACGCAAAGTAAACCATCACGTTCTTGACATGGTATTGCGAAATACTTACATTGTCAAACCTCGCTCTTGTACTTGTAAGAGGATTAAGGCAGCGAGTCTCACAGTTTTTCCGCCTTTGTCACTTCACGTTGGTGCTCCGTGCGCTGATTTGCTAGCTAACAGCCTATCAGAGTGACCAAATGTCACGACTGGCGACGCCGATTCAACATACGTAGACGCCCCCAAGACGCTTACAGACGGGTTACGACACTACGGCGGTGGCCACTACATCAATCAGACGGCGCTTAAAAAACGCAACGACGCTTAACGACGTCCAACGTCGGTTTGGTGTATCAGGGTCTTTAAGCGGCAAGCGATGATAGGTTATGTTTCACCCAACTTGAGGCCTTCAACATCATAACTTGATTTCTTTGGCAAAATACCAGAAAATCACAATTGCTTTGTTTGTTCTTTGGCAGCCTATTTATGTGGCAAACTACCTCACACCATAACATTTCTCTTATGTTAGATTTATGAAACTTGATCGCAGTTAGCTGGATCCTATCCCAGCTCTCACTGGTTGAAAGGCAGACTGCACACATTAGGAAGTGTTAACTCGACGTAACCGGCCGGGATGGCCATGTTTTCACTAAAAAGTTCATTTGATGTGTTTTTTGATCAGGAAAATGAAAAGAGTTTTTTAGAGTATTTTATCAATGAATTTGGGAGAAATTAGGAAATAAGTGACTCCATGAATAACGCCTCTTGTTAATGAGGAGAATGGCCGCGCCCCCTACCGTTCTATCCTTGTTCGGTCGAGAGGTAAAGATCCATGCTTGCCTGATTACTTGCCCACTGCCAGTCGCCGTCTGCCTCCTGAGAGTTGACACGAGTTTAGCGTCGCTAAATGTCCGAAATATAACCAGCTGGGGTTCGTGTGCGCATTCATGCTCTTGTCCGCTTCAGCCTGCTAAAGTGGAGGAGCAATCGCCACGGTATTTTTGATTTTGTGAAGGTGATCCTGATGAACTCACGTTTGATGTCAATAAATCAAAACTATTGTGCAGAACACTTTTATACTTTCACAGGTTGAAGTGAACAAGAGTAGAAATGTGCATTTGCATTTTGGTGGCGATCGGTCGCCGTTTTAGACAACAGAACTGACAAAGCGAGCAATACCACCACGCTTGCCTCCCTCCCATGACGTAGACCGCTGAGACCGGGGCAATTTGTCATAAATCTAATCACAAAAAAAGCCCTTAAATCACTACGGAGTCTTTTGAGGGGGGCATTTTAGTACTGATGTCATTTTTACATGCAAACCTATCATATAAGTGCCAATGTTAAGCTCAGCCAAGTGTCCCTTTAAAGTAGAAATGGACGGAGCAATGTTTTGTTGGCGCGGAAGTCGTTAAGGCTTCTTCCTCTACTAGTATTTCCGGTATATTTGGTCACTCTGTGCATGTCAGAATAATTTGTTCTGCTCGAAAATGTGATGCATGAACACGCAAGTCCTCATCGGATCAATATTTTAGTGTCAGTGCATCCAATCATTTTAATCCGAACTCTGAAATTTTGTCCATGTAAACGTAGCCATTGATAAAAAGACGACTTCTTGTTCACTTGCTTTGGGTGAATTTATCGAGGTTTTCTTACCAGTTTTGCTTTTGCATAACTTATGATTAATCATCAATATATCATAAGCACTACTTTAATAAAAACAAAAACAGCACAGGAACGAGTCAGCTCAAGTCATAGACAAAGCCATTTTCACAGTCATATCTTTCAAATCATGTTCCAATTCCAAGCACACTCAGTTTTACCCTCATGCCTTCTTGAGTGACAAGCAAGTGACAAGCATGCAACCACTCGAAGAACATTTAACATGATCTGAAAAATCACTTGTATTTTCCAACCTCAGATAGTGCTAGTACACAAATTAGTAAATGTTAGTCAAATTCACACTTATCTCGGAACCTTAACAACAGGTAACACCCATGACCTAATTATTTAATCTCCCGTAGACATCTGTAAAACAGATAAGTAACCGTCCAAACACAAGATTCTGAGCCTTCTTGGCAATGTCTGGGCCACCCCTCACCACTTTGTGGTATCTTTCTGCAGGAAAGAACCATAAAATCATTCACATTTCAACACAGACTTGTCATGGTGTTCCCAAAGGCATTTCTGTGACGTTAATAGTTTTTGTCCAGATTGCTAACTGACAAAACAAACTGTTGTTCCCCGTCAGGGGAAAATTGTTGACAGAAGACTACAAGACGCCTGTTAGCTTAAGGCACGCGAAAAAACACACACATGCCAAGACTGTCCAAACTGAAAGAAAGGGTTAAAAGGCGACGGCCTCGGGGACGACCCTCCCGCAGTCTCGTTGTTTGTGGGTGTGTGGTGTGTGTTGTTTCAGTGACTCTCATGGGCAGTGGCTGTGGAATGTGTTGTTTAGGCCGACCGAAATCTGCCTTATTGAGCAGCGATAACCGACAGACTCTCTGGCTCCTGAGGATGGGCTAAAGGGAGGAGGGGGGTGGCTAGTTAGCTTTGCGGGTTTTGATAAGTACCTGGGCATCTGTTGGACCAGTGGCCAACGACATTCTCACATCAACAGAAATGGGCCACATATGAGTTCTCGCTCCCGAATCTCTTTTATCCTAAGAATTACATCGGCTCAGACATGATTAGCTGATCAAGAATAATTGACTGTCACTCTAACACAGGGTCCACTAATCATTTGCTTTGAGTGAATTTATCAAATGTATTAGGTTGCTGATTTTCAGTACATTATGCAAATTTGTTCATGGTCAAGTAACAGCCCAATTTCACCAGGTGCGTCATCCGCGTCAGAAAAATAAATGCCTCACTTTTCCCATCTGGAAAAAGCTGTGATGAGCTGTGAACATTACCGGTAATTGTCACAGTTAATAGATATTATCATTAAGGAGTTAACTGCAGTTAACTGCCATTTCAACTCTATTGCCAACCAAAACAGCAGCAGATACTGAAACACGGTTTCACAGATGTATTAAAGAATGAAGTCTTGTTTTTTTCTTCTCAATACCGTTTGTCAGCATATAGGTTTAAAATTTAACATCTGTCTGTTGTTGGACACATTAGGAGTCCCGTACACTTTTTTTGGGAGAAGCATCTTTAGCACAAATGCGAAAAGGAATCTATGATCTACTGTTGTATTGTTGTGTGTCTGCACAGAACACTCCAAAAACACAGTTGTCATGTAAACGAGCAGCCACAGCAACTCTGTTTTGAAGTGGAGTGGATGTTTTTGATTCGAAGACGTTAACAAATTAACGATTTGCTAGGGAGAACATCGTACATGCACATTTGACTCTTAATTACACAAGTTGCATGACTTGAGTGTGTTATACAATCTGTTCGTAGACAAGACCTGCCAAAGAAGCCGGAGTGACTGTGGCGTTTTGAAATAATCTCAGATAATCATACAAAACATCAAAAGGTGAATTAGTAATACAAATCCAGCCCTCCATCTTTTGTTTAGGTAGGAAAGTAGTCGAATATTAAGATATTTGTCTGCACCCGCATAATAAAGGTTTATTGTCTCCATTACCGATCGGGACAAAAATTTTGTTAGCATTTAAAAAGAAATCAACATTTTTTTTTACCTTATTTTACCTGAGATTTACTTAGACCTTCTGTACTCCCTGGAGATTATCAAAATAAATAAATACAAAAATGTTAGTTAAAGATTAAGTCAACCCAGAAAGTGTCTTGAAAATAATATGTTGTATGCGCCCCCACTAGTCTAAACACGGCTTCTTATTACAATTGTTTTTGGAATTTGAGTTTAGAAGCAAATTTCACCCATTTTTACCCATCTCAGGGGGTGGCCATTTTGTCACTTGCTGTCAACTGAAAATTACATAATCTCTGATAAACACATGGGAAAACATCAGCATCATGCCAGACCGTCCTTAAGAAACAATGAATCTATTAGTCCTTCCAGTACGATTTGAACACAGGATCCAAGCTCCCCGTGACCGTGAGCCTTGTAAGATTAATAATAGATTGTCTTGTTTTTGACCGATCACCATGCTCTGCTTGTGTGTATGTTTGTGAGTGGTTTGTTTTTGACAGATTACCATGTGCTCGCTGCCTGTTTGTGTGTTTGAGTGTGGTTCATGCTTGCTCCGCAGCTCGCATTCTTCTCTGTCCAGCCCAGCTCTTGACAGCATAGCACAGGGGAAGGAAGGGAAGGGAACGAGGCGTCCCCGAGTGAAGACATGAGGCCAGCCAGTCTGTGTCCAGAGGCGAGGGCACGGCCTGCCTGGACCTACAACTGATAGGAGTTTAGGCCTAGTGGGCCCAGACAGCTGTCGTGAGTGCCAGGAGGGGTGGGATGGTGCAGATATATTAAGTCATTCACTGCCAGACATTTTCAGACCCTCTTTTACCCTAACATTTGAAAAATTTTAAAAAATATATAAACAAATTCTTCGGATTGAATGGCTGGACTGTGAAAAGACAAGTAAATTCGTCAATGGCAGTGAATGAGTTAAGAGGGCGAAGGACGTGTCTGTGCAGACAGTCGAGGCTCCAAAGATAATGTTCCAAGCACCGAAACCCACAGGAAACATTCTTGTGTTGAGATACTGTATGTGGCCAGATCAGATTCTTTGTTGTGCTTCGTCCAATAATGGCAGAGGAGGAAAAAAAAGTCCAGGATAGGCCTAGATAAACCAATCCGACGTTGGCCAACTGTGACTGACGCTTACCCTCTGTGGCCAACTGTCGGCACGTCACGCTGGAAAAATACACCGTATTGACGGACAGCGACGCTGACCATTAAAGTACCTTCTGCGCATATGTGAGATGTAATACCCCTCCATAGCATCGGCGGCGGTAGTCACTATTCCTCATGGTTAGAAAAAGCCAACCGGAAAGATATTGACTGGTGTCGGATTATAAAAACGTAAACAATGCATTCAGCTATATTTTTCGCTCTCGATGAACTCTCTCGTGAAGCAAACCCTCAAGTTCTTGACACAGTATCGTGAAGTACTTGCATTGTCAACCCTCGCTCTTTTACTTGTAGGAAGATTAAGGCAACAAAGGCTGACTGTTTATCCACATTTGTCACTTCCCGTTCGTACCCCGTGTTCTGATTCGCTAGCAAACAGCCAATCAGAGCGACCATGTCACGACTCATGACGCCGAATCAACATGCTGAAACGCCCACTAGATGCTTCCTGACGAGGTCCGATGTTACGACAGTGTTCGCTACATCAATCAGACGGCGCAATCAGACTCTCCGACGCTTACCGACGTCCCATTGGTGTATCTTGTCCTTTACTGTTGACACACTGTTCCCAAGCTTTTCTTTTGAGTACCAGTGTAGGCAGTGAAAGCAACTCAATATACCGGAGGAAAAACATCTACAGTAGTCTGACGAATAGCTGATACCAGTTATCTTTTTTTTTACAAGCATGAAAATAAGAAGAATTAATTGAATTATTTTGAGTCTGCTAAGATGTTCGTTTGATTGGGTACAGATGGTGACAGAGTGTATGAATGTCTGATCTCACTAAATAATATCGCGATAATTTTACCATTGACAATACTACAATCCAATGAATCAGCCCGAAGTGCCAGTTCTGTTTACCAATATTGACCCCGCATTCAACGCTCAGCTCCAGGCCAGCGAGGCGGGCTTCTTATCCATTTAGAATTTGAGATTGGGTTGAGATTTTTTCTGCCCCAAGGCCTCAAGTCATTCGCAGATAAAACTGCTCAGCATTATGCTCATGAACCATGTTTCTTTCAACACTACTTTGAGCAAAGCCAAGTAGCAAGGATTGACTTTTGTTTTGACCATGTTATGACTCATCGGTCTTCGGTAAAACAAAATGAGCATAACGGTGAGAAGCAGAACAGTCGATCAGTTTAAAAAGAGGTCTTTTAGATAAACGGATCTGCAGATTTGCATCGGATAAAAAGATCCAACTCTTAAAGGTACAACTAGTGGTGTAACGAATACTGCACTGTAGGGCTGCTCGATTAAGCGATTTTGAACCGAAACCGAATTTTCTGGATAAAACTATGTTAAAAACGGCATGTTCGTTTTTTTTATTTTTGGTGCATCTTAGCCACCGTAGTTTCCTCCGCATTTCCGCTTCCTCCCACAAGCACGCAGTCCGAAATAACGACAACATCCATGGCTACCGGCGATTCTGCTATTTGCTCAGTTAAGTGAGCGTTTAGTTAATAAATCGGGCAAATAAAGATCTGTAGTGTAGTGTGTGCCCCGCATGTACAATACAACCTGTGAGCAAGTAACTCAACGTCTGAAAGGCGTCACTTTTTTTCTCCTCTACAACGGACCTCTGGTCATGACTATGCATCTGTACTTAAGCTGGACAGTGCATTGTATTATTGAGTGACAGTTTTAAACTAATCATTGATTTATGTGATGAAAGGTGAAAGGCTATTAACTAGCTGGTTGTCAAAATGACTTGCTGACAGACGGTTTGGTTTACAGAATTGACTGTCTACCTTCTCTCATGTTGATGATTTCGTTTCAGATGGTATAGGCACTTTCTTCTTTCATTATTGGTTTGATTAAGAACAGATCTGAAATCTATAGTGTAAGTAAAATGCTGTTAATCACAATGGATTGTTCTGTGTGTATTAAGTTAAATTGACTGGCATTTTGAGTTTAAAGAAAGAAAAATTAAGATTAAATAAAAGACATTCAAAATACTTCATTTTTCATTATTTTTTATTTTACAAAGAAATCGTAATCGTAAAATCGGGTTTGAGAAAATAATCGGGATTTTCTTGTTAGGCAAAATCGAACAGCCCTACTGCACTGTATAAGAAAAACAATACATGAGTAATATATTGCTAAGATTTGTGTTACTATTTTTCTTCCTGTGGGAACTTAAGTTGTGAAACTCTTTATTTTGATCAAACACGTTAGTTTTGGTGGCTTAAAGCGCATCATTTCTGCTCCCCCTTTTTGCTCTCATGACAGCTTTTCAGATTAACTGCTGGCCCGCCATCCAGACGGGACGCCATGTTTACAGCTTATCATTTTGGGAAATGGGCTTGCCTAGACATCGGAAGTGCTGATTTGTCCCATCTGTTCTAAAAATAAAAAACGCGAGTGGCGTCCCGATGATGAGGCGCTCCTCATTTTCAATGTTGAGACACACTCAGATATTGAAAGCAGAATTCAAGTATTTGAATGAGTGTGAAGGCTTTAAATGCAACACATGTTGTACGTCTTCCAAAATTTTCTTCTGGAAGCCATCACAGTTGACATGACAATGCTTTGGATGATCAGATCAGCAATCAGCTTTGGTAGCTACTCGAGGTGCAACTATTAAACGACAACTAACTGATTATGAAATGGATCAACTATTTTTGAGACTTACAATGTGTTGGCAGAGCTGCGTATTTTACTAAAAATTCGTGTTTATCGCCTACCGCCGGGGTACCCTTCCGTCGTCCGTTTATCTGGCCGGTAAGAAATCGTACCCGCCTATGATTTTAAACGGGCTTCCGTTAGCGTTTCTGACTACAAACTGCGACCAACTACCGCTAAGTTTTGATCACTCTATCCTTCTATCCGTTTAAAAAAACAAAAAACATGTCATATTCGAACAGATAGACACTCTTATGCAGTTATTTTGTGTATTGACATCATTCTGCCCGTAGAGCTTTGCAAAGCCTCACATACACATGCCAAAAAAAACAAAAACTAAAACCAAGGGACCGCCCGGATTTGTCATCTGTAACACCATATGGTCCCCAACGAAATGTTTACTACAATGAAGGTAAAAGGCTTTATCTTGCTGGCGTTAAACTTTGACATCATCACAAGTGGACCCATCATTCACATTTATCCCTCTTTGGCTTCGGGAAAGGGATAAAGAATGCATCCTTCATATGTGGATGGTCGTAGTGTCTGGAGGAACTTCCTTGGATGAAAGCACAGTTATAGGTTGGTTTCATTCATCTTTTGACGTGACATATTTTGAATATTTTGTCAAAATCGGAGGAGGCCATTATGGGCCCATGTTCAAGAGTACTATAGGCAAACTCAATGTGACCTGAAGTCATATTGCTACAATGTCAGCCAAACACTAAATCCAACGTATCTTGGTCCATCCATGACACAATTAATATTGGATGGCCTCTGCCAAGCTTGCTGGCAGAAAAACACAAGGGCCACCTCGCGGGCCAAACACAGCAAACAGCAGGTAGATAGAAGTAGGGCATCAATAATACAGAAGCACCTCATTATATTCTGCTGTCTGCACAGGCATACAGTATAAAGACACATGCAGTCAGTAATCAGCTGTGGTGAAAGACACGCTCTATTGAGGTCTGCCTATCCCTATTCGGCGCTTGCACTATCGCTATCATAATGACCCAGACACCAGGGCTACCGGGGTCACAGGCCATATGCCAGAACCTACACACACAAACACACACAAGCGCACATTGTGTCGTGTTGACAAAGCAGGGTCGCTATTATCCGACCGTTGTTTGTGCGTAGACGACTGTCTCGTAGGCACCAGCTCATCAAATGTTCAACACAAGCCACTCTTTTATTTGTTAGCGCCGAAACAATATTCTGGTGACATTTTTCTTTATTTTATTTTAAGTTGGGTTTTTCGATTGAAATCTCAGGCATAATCACCATGACATTACTGAAGACCTCGCCAATTACAGTATGCTTATAAGGTCACAGAGATAATTGAAGTGTTAACGAGGATAGCACTCGGTCGACTGTAGAACTCCGCCGGAGGGTTTCAAACAATCCTAATTTTCCTAATTTGGATCATCACCAGATGGCGCAACTTCAGTAGATGTGTCAGTTTTGTCATTAAGATTCATGCATTATTATATATACATTGATTATACATGTATATATATTAATAATTGATTACCTATTATTCTCTTGATGAACCAGTTAAAAAAAAAAATCAATTTCCATCCCTATATTCAACAGCAGGACATAATTGACACTGCAGAAAATGCACAAAGAAATGAAGTAATCTTAAATTACTGGTTTGGTCCGTTACATGTCCGATAATCGCCCAAAATATTGATCATTGTTTTCCAAAGTTACAGCAGATGTTTGCAAATGTTTTATTTTGATTCAACACAAAGATAACAAGTATGCTTTCACGCAGGACTACGGAAATCTGACACTATTTACTGTTGAAAGGCTGAAATTCTGAGGACATGGACAATTTTAAATAAAAAAAAAACAGTCTCTTTAAAGGTTGATTGTCAAAATATGTATTTAATTTTATCATCGATGAGTTGTTGATTAACCCTTGCAGTTGCATGTCTAATATGTATTTTTTTCATATAATTATTTACTTTAATTAATAGATTACCACTCTTTTTGCATAGGTTAGTGATAGACTACAGCGCTGCCGTAGGAGCAGAACTCCATCCTAAACAGAACTTCATAGTAGTTATGTAATACTATTTAATTGCCGAAAGATTCCCAACCCTAATATATAACTAAATTTACATCCATTCATCGACACCCGAGCCAGTATTGTTTGTTGTCTGGAGTGGACTGCAGTGTAAATAGTACGACAATGCGTGTATGTGTGTCTATGAACAAGTGTGGTCCACACTAGCCGAGACCAGTGGGAGTCTGACTGCTGTTAGCGAGTAATCATGTAACTCGGCACCTCGCTGCCGCAGGCTCAAACAATAAGGTCAAACTGTTGTGTAAAATGACACCGCTCTAATGTTTGCTTTCAGTTTATTACACTCCCCGATGTGTTTACCTGTTATGAACACAGGTCAGGCACATCGTGCAAAGTTATTTCCTCTTATTTCCCCCGTGGATGAGCCACGCGTCACCGCTTTGATTTGGCAAACAGTAGCCGTCAACGCGTCCGGGCCAAAAGGCGACGTGGCCGCATTAGTTAAGAGGTCGGTTGTCCGACCCCAGAGTTGATCCGTGTCCCGTGGGAAGCTGTAAGCAATTTAACCTCAAAGTCAGGTGGAATTACATCTGCCACTGCTGTAGGAGCTTATGAAGAGTGATCACTGAGAAGACTCTATCTGAAAATCTACCTGGTGCATGCAGGCTATCATGCAATGCAAATCAAGAATTTCTATATGATCAATAATCAAGAAACACCCCACCATGTGTACCATGAAAATCAGCTTCGGCGGCAGGAGTCCGAGACTCGGCGCCATGCACGCACACTTTTTTTTTTTTTTAATCGGTCGTACTTTGTTTGTAGCTTTTCCGTGCGGCTAACTAGGAATCGAAACTTAGCACCGACATTCTAAAACCTGAACGGTTCCGGGTCCGGGGGAACCGGAATGGTGGAACCGATTGCACTGATTCCGGGTTTTCGGTGCCCAACCCTAAGGGGGACACAGCCGCGTGCATGTGTCTCCCGAGCAATTCATCCTCATCGTCAATATTTTGAAGCAGATGTAACGCCTCCTCTACTCTAAAGCTCCGGTTCTGCAAATTGACAGAATGCCCAGCTCTGTTTATTGGTTTTTAAATGCCTTAACGGTCTTGGGCCATCTTATTTATCCGACCTGGTTTTATTATATAAACCCTCGCGGATCCTGAGGTCCTCTGGCACCGGCCTTTTAATTATTCCTAGGGTGAGAAGCACAACTATTGAATAGCCTGCCAGAGGACGACAGGTCTGCAGAGTCTGTTGATATTTTTAAAGGGAGGCTCAAGACATATCTTTTTAGTTTGGCTTTTAAATAGTTTCTCTTTCTCTTTAGATCTAGGACTATTTTTATCTTATCGTACTGCTTTTTGTTCTAAGCTTCATTTATTCCTCCCACTTATTCGTCCTTCAGCTTCGTTGTTTTCTGTTATTTTTAGCTTTTAGCTCCAGTGTTTCCTCATGAGGGGGCCTCCACGTTGGGAGGTGTGGCTCTTTTTCCTGCGGGGGGGCGTCCTCCTGGAGGCTCCTTCGGCCCGGGTGACCGGGGCCCTCTGCACCATGTGTAGGGTCTGCCTGCTTAATCTGGGCTGGGGGTCTCTGTGACGGTGGCGCTCGCCGTGGTTGTGGGCTGTTACTCCTCTCAGGGTGGATGAGCTCCCCTTGGGCACTCTTTCCTCATATTGTTTCTCTGTGCCTTGCCATGTCTTTTTTTTAACGTAGTTTATCAGGTTATATGTGTGTTTTGTGTGAGGGCAGGTGTGCTATATAAATAAAATTTGATTTTTGTGAGAGTTTTTCAGACATATCGGCCAGCGCTACTAAGCACATTGTTTAAAACAGATTTTAATATTTATATTCACCAGTTTATTTCACTCTTTCATAGTTACGTTTACCGCTTATTAAAGGTTAAGTATTATGTTAAAATAAAATAACCTAGATTCATTTTTCTCTGGGTCATTATTTTCAATAGTTAAAAGAAAAGAAAAATCAGTATACATCAATATCGACCAATATGAAACACTTTTACTTTTCAGTCATAACGCCCAGCCCTACGCCATCCCACTCCTTGCATTCTAATCCCTTTCCCCAACATCCCTCTCGTTGTCTAGAAGTTTCCGGAACTGAAATTCAAGTATGTGGAGGAGGACCAACCCGAGGACTTCTTTATCCCGTACGTGTGGTCGCTGGTCTTCAACTCGGGAGTGGGTCTCCACTGGACCCCGCAAGGCATCGAGCTCTTTAGCATGGACTCCGGCTGAGGCTGAGTGTGTTTGCCCCAGTACAGACTGACACTTTGTACAAGTGTGTGTGAGAGTGTATGTTGCTTTTTATAGGACGCTGCTTTGGAAGTGCCTCGACCTTGCGCTACAGTGGTGTCGCAGCGCAACCTCATTTTGTCGTAAACCAAAACAATCCTTCTGGCTTCTCCGCTGGGAATCTTCCCGGGGGCTTGACCTGCTTCAACAGTGCATGTAATGCTCAAGCTCCCCATTGGTGCGGTGCGTTACAGAGACCAGCGACTGGTTATAATCCTGGTTGTTGTTTCTCCTAAAAAGAAAAAAAGGTCAATTGAAACATATGCAAAGAGGACTTGTCACGCAGAATAACTTATTTACAGATGCACTGAATTGCGAAAATATATGCATTTCATGAATATGCTGTCAAATGCTCACTTTTATAATGACTTAGCTAATTTGTGCACACACTTTGCTGCTGATGAAGCATTAGGGCCACACTGAACAAACAATATGACTACCAGAACAATTTCAAAATCAGATTTTAACAATAAATTACGATAGAGGATCAAGTTTTTTTTCGTGAATCCAGTGTTCCCCACTATGCGCGGGGGATAAGGAAGGACAGAGCCTTGGCCTAAATAGTGCAAATCGTTTTATTGACTCCCCACCAAAATTAAAATGTTTAATTGCCTATAGATGCCGCAAGATGGCAGTAAAGCCTAACCTAACTGAAGCTCTTCAATTCATTATAATGTAGTTCGTTGGAACCAAGATGGTGTCAAAGTGCTACTTTTGTCTAACTATTGCTCTTCAGGTCACTTAATAGTTCCTTGACACCATAATGCCACAAGATGGCGGCTAAGCAATACTTTTATTGCTTTGGTCTGAGCACCAAAACAAGTTAATGGAGAGAATAAACTGCAAAAGTGCTGGGGGTTCACTGCGTAACGATGCAACCATGACCTGCGTTAAGAGGACATTACACTCTCCCTTTTTTTCTTGCTAAGTGCTACTTTGCTTATCAGAATTCCAGATATTTACAAGAATAAAGTCAAAATATTACGAGAATTGTTGAAATATGAAAAAATTATGGAGAATGTTGATTTTGACAAGGATTTACATTCACCGTGACTATGAGCAAATACCTGTGTTGACAGAGCTGCAGCGTTACACTCAAGAAATGTTTTTTCTTCTTCAATACTTTGTTTTTGTCACTTTGTTTCTCAGAAAATATGGATTTGTTTTAAGTCTAAGAGAATTCAAAATATTGGATAAGGAATAAAATTGAAATATTTAGAGGATGATTGTAATTTTTTTAAACAAGAAAGTTTTCATTTTCAGTGAATCTTGATATTTTCCTGAATATATGCATAATATCATCATGAATATAAGGGTTTTCAAATAACATAGCTTTATTTACATATTATATGTAATACATATTACAATAATTCAGCTTCTTGGGCGGCACAGTGATCGACTGGTTAGCACGTCCGCCTCACAGTGCAGAGGTCATGGGTTCGATTCCGGCCCTGACCTTCCTGTGTGGAGTTTGCATGTTCTCCCCGTGCCTGTGCGTGTTTTCGCCAGGAACTCCGGTTTTCTCCCACATTCCAAAAACATGTGTGGTTGGTTAACTGAAAATTCTAAATTGTCCCTAGGTATGATTGTGAGTGTGAATGTTTGTCTCTGTGTGCCCTGCGATTGGACGGCAACCAATTCATGGTGTACCCTGCCTACTGCCCAAAGACAGCTGGGATAGGCTCCTGCACCCTGTTTGGGTAATGGATGGATTCAGCTTCTTGATAACAAAAATATTAGCTAATTTTCCACACTCATAACTATGCCAATTTGAAATATTCTGCAGCTTAAGTCAAAATATAATGGGACTTTAATTGTAATTTAGTGAGAAAAAAGTCACAAACACGTTTTTGTAAAACGGGTACTATGAGTCAATATATATGCCTGCATTAATATAAGGACAATCTCTTTTTCGCATTGCATTTTAACGTTTTTTTTCTTTTAAAAATATTACTTAATATTCCTTATTTATGAATATGGGAACTCAAAAAATTACAATAAAGTTGTGGATTTTTGGGGGGGAAAGAATTAGAATTAGGAGTTTTTGTTGAAAAAAAATATATATATATTTTTGCAACTTTTTTCCCATATTTGCACTTTTTAATGTTTTCCCAATAAAATTCAACCTTATTTCCATATCATATCTCATTTCTTTATGACTTTTTTCTTTTTAGCTTCAACTGTTTTTCTTGACATTTCAGTGTGCCCCTAATACTTCTTAGTGCTGTCTGAATGCATCTGGTATGTTTAAAAAATGAGAATTCCAGAATCCACCCAAATTAATAAATTTCTGTTGCAGTAAGGTAAAGCAAGTCTTTCAACCTTATTGTTTGTCTCTTTATATGCATGTCTAGCATTTGCATTTATTTATTTATTTTATTTTTTTCAACCCAGTTAGGCCGGGAGCGCATAACCGCGTTTCTACTACTACAGCCGGGAGCGCTGTTGCGTCTTTCTACCTTTCAAACCGGGAGAGTGGATACGTCACTGTCGTTTTTTAATCCAATTTTCCATCTCTTAGCCAACTTAATGCATCAGAATATACACGTGACGGTGTCGCGTGACCGCGGAAGATGTCCTGGAATTTTTTCGAGCCGTAGGTAGGCTAATGGCCTACGCCATCGATCGCTGGGAGCTCTGATTAAAGTAACGGCAGTGATATATAGACGACGTGCACGACAAGTTGGAACCAGTCGAACGTGATATGATATGGTTTGTCGACAATTACGATATTGACGTCTTTGTAACAGAATAGAGGATGGTAATTACCACCTGATTTTTTTTTAATTAAAATAGTGCTTCTCTTGCACTGACACGTTATTTTTACATCTTCGATTGAAACAGTAAATAATAAATTTTGCCTGTGTGAAAGCCACATGTCTAAGCTCTTTAATTCTTTTGGAATTATGTTTCTGTCTGCTACAGGGGCTGAGATATTAATCATTTTGTAAGTGTTGTATTTCTGGGACAACTTCAGGTTTTCAAGGGTAATTCCAAAGGCGACCTTAGGTTTTGGGGAGCTGTTCAGACAGGTGTTTTAGGCCTCAATGGGTTAATAACTGGGCCCCGCTTAATGTATGGAAAATGAAATACTTATTACTTACTATACATACATTATAAAAACATAGCAACAGGTGAATTTCCAGTCGGGGCTTGAATACAAATATTGTATCAAAGCAGCAGAGCCTTAGTGTCACATGATTAACAACATGAAACACTGTTCGATTAATTGGGAAAACACAGTACGCAAGATATAATGGAACATCAGTCTGTGCCACTTCTGATTTGTGCATGTTTTGATTTCCCCCCCTCATGTGAAATTATGAAAATAGATTTCATCTATTCCTGTGTCAAGCTATCAGCATCATAAAACAAGTAACATTTAGCTAAAGGAAAAAAAGTGAGACCCTGCTATTAATAACACCTAAAGACAATAAAATACTCTTTTTAACACTCATAATTGCTTGATGCTCACTGAGCTGATGACTCAGCAGCTTTGGTAATGTCTCGCGACTGTTGAAGCGTTACTTTTCCATGATTTAAAATTGTAATATTAAAAATATATACATTGTACTCCCACTAGTAGTACTATTACAATAACCAAGTAATCATTCAACATCAAAGAAGTTAGTTTTACGGGACTTAAGTCTCATGAAACCTACAATCAAATAAAACAAACATTTACTGGCGTCCATAATACAATGTACTATGACAAATAAGTTGTAACTCACAATGTGGAGTCATAATCTTATTAGAAAAATCATGTCACGTGGAAACTTTACAGTATTTGACATGATTCAATTTGTAATGCCACAAGAAAAGTCAAGGTTTTAAGAGAATAAAGTCAGAATTTTTTTTACGCCGGTCAAGTTGCAGACATGTGAAAGAAACTTTTAACTGATGCTGTTGATAAACCCAAAGATTTGCTAATGTCTCGCAAAAACTCTGTTAGCTTTTGTAATGTGTTGTATT
>NC_141231.1:7950000-7972500 GCF_054856515.1 Filicampus tigris | reverse complement strand
CTCTACAAGGTGTTCAGGTGGCCCGACCTCAGGCATTCCTCGGAGCTCAAGAGGCTATCGTGCTGTGAATCCTACGGGAAAGTCAACCCGGAGCTCGTCTGCTGCAATCCGCACCACATGAGCCGCCTCTGTGAACTCGGTGAGGAGACCTCTTGTTCACAATCTTGGGAGGGAGGGAAAAAAAATAAAGTACAGTTTTTTAAAAAAAAATTAATCTAGGTACATATTTTACGTTTGAAAAATTATCGCATACAAACAAAATTCAGTGTCCGTCAAGACATATGCATGTTCCATATGTATTTTAAAAAATATTTATTGAATTATTTTTGTATTCTTCTAAGGGTTTGATAGTATTGCTGGCGTTGCACTTCATTAAGTTAAAAAAATACAAAAATATTTTTGTAAAAAAAAATAAATATATATATATATATATATATATATATATATATATATACATATATACATATATATGTTTTTTACATATTAAAATAGTTCTGATTATCGATTGTACAAGCCGTTTATCCTCACAAGGGTCAATTCTTAAAGATTATTTTTGCTTGTATTGTTGCCATTCCATTCATTAAAGTTTAGTTCATCAAGAGCATGCATTATATTATCATTTAAGTTTTTTTAAATACTTTGGTTGCACTGAATTCATTGCACTCCTTGAAGTTAAGTGAAAAAAACAGTGATTAAAAAAATCAAGGTACTTTGTATTTTTTTTTTTTTTTACAATTTAAAAAGAATATTATAGCATTTTCGTGAAATGTTTGCAGTGTTGTTTGTATTGTGTCATTGCACTGCTTAGTTTCAGTTTTATTTACTTGAGAAAGATAGTTGCATTAAAAGAAAAGGGGTTGCTTTGGTGTCATCGTGTGTCTTGAAAGTGTCCATTTTAATGAATTCATCAAGACACATGCATGTTTCCTCCCTGTGTTTATTAGAGCCACTTTTCCAAAAGTGGGCAGGGAAGTTTCCAGGCATGTATGTGTGTGAGACAGAGAGTGGGAGAGAAAGAAAGAGAGAGGGAGGCCCCTATCTGAGTTTGTCCTAGACGCTGATAGTGGCCCTCCTGGCGCCAGGCGGCCCCCCTTGTTTATCTGGCTGTCAGTGAAAGGCAATAGCCAGCCCTCAGGGCCTCACTCTCTTTGTCATAAAGTCCTCCGAGGGTGTGCTAAACCTATGGGAAATGTTATACTATGTTAATTATTAGGTATGATAAGTGTTTTTGGTTTGATTTGTTTTTAGAGCAACACGGCGGCCTCGATAAATACTGTATCACGGGCCCTCTCTGGCCCACGTGCCTTTGGTTTATCACCCGTGAGGCATTTTCTTATGCATTTGCCTCTCTTTTTTTCTCTCTCTCTCTGCAGAGTCTCCTCCTCCTCCATATTCCCGCTATCCCATGGATTATCTTAAACCACCAGGTGAGCGCACACATATTCATGTTAACACGAGACTGATTTGAACTAAACAGCAATTAAATTATCGACTGTGTCCCAGTCAAAATACTAGTGGAGGAACAACGCTTTTTATATACATGCTACAGAATGCTATTCAAACGACAGGAAATGTTGTAATGTGCATGCCAGGCCACTTGTTGGCGACGTGCAACCAGGTGTTTTCTGTAACATTTGCCGAAGTATATGTAGTTTGTCCATTGTATACATAAATGGTTTAGCAGGACAATTGTTCCATTTTTTATTTTTTACATTCAGCAAAAGATGTATTATGTTCCAGTTTCCGTACAAATTATCACTTTGAAAAAAAAAAAACTCTTTGAGACTCGTTTTCATATTTGGGCATGAGGCAAGCAATTCGCATTTTGACCCTGATATGAGTGTTATTACCAACAAATGTTGCACTCCCAAGTATAAATTTTTGTGTCAACCAAGCGAGCAAAACAATATTTATTTTTGGTTTCAGCATGTTACACTTTGAGACCAAATTCCTATTTTTTAGGTTAAGCAATTGAAGGAAATGTCACAATTTTTCATATTTTTTTCATTAGTACTTGTCTGCACGTAATGTGAGGCCCTATTTTTATCCCTCCTCAGCAGTTTACGCAAACACTTAGCCCGAGGCAAGTGATCCAAAGAACAACATTTTTCATTATGTAGCGATTATAAGCAAATGATCAAATTGCTGTTAAAAAAAGCTTGCACTTCGATGCCTGTTTTCAAATTCTTGCATAAAGCTGGTATCGCACTGAGCTCCGAATGCTTGTGAACGTGTTGAATTTTTGGGTTTGCGACAAGAAAAACTGTACGCAAACATCTTTGCAACCTTCTACGAACGCTGACGAAGACCTCAAATTCCCTACGTTCGCAAGCATAGGCATTCACAGCTCAGTGAGATACCAAGCGACCAAAACGTTGTTGTTTTCGCATGCGTACATTTTTCATTTTCAGAATTTCACCGCTAATGACAGTGGTGTCATTTTAAAAGAAATGTCGCATCTTTTCAGATATTTGCAGAGTGCGAGAACAAAAACAAAACAATTTTTGCAATTGTCGTCGCAACGCTTGCCTGCATTTCACTGCCGCGTTAAAAACATTGCAATTAGACACCCGTCATAAAAGTTTTAGCGTTAAGTGAGCGATCAAAAATGGCGCGATTTATCCCGTTTTTGCTCCAACCAACATCACGGAAAACGCCCCTCCCCCTTTCACCCGTAAAGACACTTGAACATCTTCATATAAGTGCAGCCGGCTCTCTGCAGCGCATGTGTGCGCACATACATGTTGGCGTGCAC
Organism: Filicampus tigris; assembly: GCF_054856515.1. Lineage (NCBI taxonomy): Eukaryota > Metazoa > Chordata > Actinopteri > Syngnathiformes > Syngnathidae > Filicampus > Filicampus tigris. Next base: position 7,969,745 of record NC_141231.1, on the reverse strand, counting down.
AGGAAGCAGCTCCGTGTTTCGCTGTGATTTATGGCAGCAGTGCAAAGGCACCGAGGCTGGCTGTGCACTTCTCGCGTGGCTGGCGGCCAGCTGGCTCTCGCGGCGGCCTACGAGCATGTTTGTTTGCCAGTCCGTCTTCATGGAGCCATGCGCACTTATTCACACTTCACTCATGCTAGCGGGACTTGTCTACGGCGCTGGATGCCTTTAATGTTAGCGCGTGAGCTTTTTTTTTTTTTTTTTTTTAGCCTCTTTGGTTGTTTACCCCGCGGCGGCCGAGTCTTCACTTGTTTGTTTGTCGGCCGCCACGAGAGCCTGAGCCAGACGACGGTCGTCACCTCGGTGCCAGAGAGGCGCAGCGGGTTATGTCATCGTCGCCTTGTGAAGCGTTTCAAAGCTCAACTTGGACGGCGTGATGATGCACGACACCTTAACTTACTACAAACTGTTTAGACACTTCCAAGGACTGAGGTTTTGGTACATTCCTGTAAGGGTGACGCGCTGGTATTAATACCAATACCAGTGGTATTACACTGCTGTTGTATGATGATCACGCAGCTATCACCATCCCGCCAGATTAGGGTTTCCCGATCGATAGAACTACTTGGTGGCATCAAAAAAGCCTTATCCACTCCACTGCTAAGAATACCCGCATGGCTCCAGCCGAAGCGAAAATCGAAAGTAGTCATGAACTGGTGTGGAGCGTCATTCCAAAGCAACTGTTGTCTTTTCCTGCTTTAGAACTATAAACACTCCTCTATTAGAAGAAAGAGAATGCTGATTCACATAGTAACTCGTTTTAACACGATTAGGATTTTTGAGGAAGGTAGCTGATGAGCAATTTAGAACAAAAAAAGATAACGATCACAAGATGATGTCTATTTAAATAACTTATTTAATTACTGTCTTTTAAAAAAGAAAAACATGTATTTTTTTTTTTATTCGCATGGGGACAGCTGTACATTCCACACGTGACATCTACATGTAAATATGCCCGATTTTTAGCCATCGGCTACTTTCCATCCCCAGTCCCTTGGAGGGTTGTAACAGTTTAAGTATTCTTGTGTACTGTTTGCTGAGCATCAAAAAAGTATTCTTAAGCCTTTTTTCGAATGTTTAGCCATCAAAAAGGAAAATAGATCTGTGTAAAGTCTAATAGTAATCCCCCTAGAACCATGTCAGTTAACCAAGAGAAAATCGACACGTTAGTTCACCAGCTGAGACGTTTAAATCGAGCACAAAGAGAAAATCAAAACAAGACTATACGCAATCCACCATCTCGCGCATATTAAACAAAGAATGATGATTATGATGGTAGACGTACAGCTTGGGCGCCATTCGATAATCGCAACGATGTGCGCTGTCTTTCCAAAGCGGCAATGCATGCAATCGTGTTCGTGCCTTACAACTACAACAAACGTTTGCACCCAAACCCAAAAATCACATGATGGCAGTGATGTGATTTTTCTGTGGCGCGCACGCAGAAAAGTTTCACCTTGTTGCCTTTCTCTGATGCCGCAGTGCCTTTGAAAGTGAATGCAAGGCTCAACATGCCCGCTGTCATACAAATAGAAACCTACAGTGCGTAGACATACACAATACTGTATCCATACATGGTGTGTGTATCACAACATTAAGATGTGTTGACAAACTAAAAAAACTACAACAAACAATCCTCTAGGTCACAGATTTTTAAGAAAGCATGATAATTCTGGCAGAAATCCGGCCAGTAACCAAGAGAGAAAATTGAAACTGTACTGCGTCATTCCAAAACAACCATCGCATCTTTTCCTTCTTTAGGACTAAAATGATGTGCAATTCCGGCAAGGGTAGGAAGCATTAAAGAAAGAGAATGCTGAATCTGATGGAAAACCACCCAGTAATTATGCGCCTGGGAGGGCAAATAGAAAATCCAAACTACGGGTCATTTCAAAGCAACACTCTTCTAGATTGGAAATATTAATGAGAATGCTGATTCGAGTGATAAACGCCCACTAACTATGCTGAAAAGTCAGACTTGGCGTCATTCTGGATGTACGGCATCATTCCAAAGAAATCGTTGCGCCTTCAAGCTTTTGGACTACAAACTGTACACCAGCTCGGTAGTATAAAATAGAATGAAGCGTCTACAGCTCGAGCACAAAGAGAAAATTGAAACAGTGTGTCACGTCATTTATAAATATACCATTGCATCTCTTCTTACTTTACAACTACAACTGGTCCACTGGCTATGTATGTAAGGAGAAGTGATGTTTTTGAACGCGACTGTGTGGCTCGAGCGCAGAGAGAAAACAGAAACAAGTCATAGTGGTGCGCGTCATCCTAAAGCCACTCTTGTGTCTTTTAACTTTTGGACTGCAAACACTCCACTAGTTGGGAAAGGTTAAAGAAAACGAATTGGAAAAGCCACAGATAACTACATGGCTTGAGCAAGAATAGAAAATCCCAAAGGTGTGCAGCATCATTCCAAAACAATGTTTGTGTCTTTTCCAGCATTAGGACTAAACTGAAACAAAACTAGGAAGTATTCAAGAAATATAATGCTAAATCTGACGGTAACAATGCTACACAAGCACAGGTGAAAATCAAACCAGGGCATGTGTTGCGTTATTTCAAAGCAACCGCTATCTCTCTTCCTGCTTAAAGAGGAAGTCAATGCAAACATTTTTTTTTTCAAGAATATGTTCTATGCAAGCCCACTAGTTGGAACACGGCGTTCTGATGAATATTGCGTTTGTGGAATAAGTGTTAATCCACTCGTTTTTAGTCATCTCCGGGGGCGGCTATTTTGTCTTCTGTCGACTGAAAATGACATCGCAACTGCTCACAACGACCAATCACGGCTCAGATTCAAAAAACAGGTCAGCCGCGATTGGTCGTTGTGAGCAGTTGTGATGTCATTTTCAGTCGACAGAAGACAAAATGGCCACCACCAGAGATGGCTAAAAACGAGTGCATTTTGCTGCTTAACTTATATTCCACTTATGTTGACTGAAAATGACATCACAACTGCTCAGGGCTCAGGTAATGACCAATCACGGCCGACCTGTTTTCTGAAGCTGAGCCGTGATTGGTCGTTACCTGAGCCCTTAGCAGTTGTGATGTCATTTTCAGTCAACAAAAGTGACAAAATGGCTGCCCACAGAGATTGCTGAAAAGGGGTAGATTTTGCTGCTTAAATCATATTCCACATACGCAAAATTAATCAGAATGCCGTGTTTTAACTAGTGGGCCTGCTGGGAACATATTCTTGGAAAAAATATGTTTGGGTTGACTTTCGCTTTAAGGAATAGAACCATTCCACTCGCTGAAACATTTTCAACAAAGTAAGTGATGATACTCATGAGAACTGGAGCGGAACCATGCTGCTCGAGCACAAGGAGAAAATCAAAACAACGTGCCTTTCAAATCCAAAGCAATTGTTGTCTTTTCCCACTTTAAACCACAAACAATCCATTTGCTTCGAAGTATAAAGCAAGAGAATGGATGGAATTTGCAAGGAAAACTGCCCAGTACCCACGCGGCTTGAGTGGGAAGAGAAAACCGGAGCGATAAGCAATTGCCGCGTCTTCTCTGACTTTGGGATGAAAAATTACAGCGAGACCCAGAGAAAAGAAAAGTAAATCAGTCAATCATCTTTGTAACCAATCAGCAAACGGTTTTGTGTCTAGCCCTGCCCCTCTGATACTGTACCGCCTCAGTTGAACCGCCGCTTGGGTTATACAGTGCACGGTAAAGAGATGGGTCCGTGTAGACAGGGTATGTGGGGGTCTTCTCTTTCTTTCCCCCCGTTGGCTGCTCATTTGCGGTCGTGTGTCAGTGGCGGAAAAGAAAGCTGGGGGTCCAGACAATGACCCCTGCCAGACGAGCAGCTGGCTGGGGGTCCGCCAGCCGAAAAGGGAGAAAGTGGCTTTCAGTGAGTGGAAACAATAGGAAGTCATAGCAGCTGCAGCTGTGGCTCCATAGTCCAACAGCCCCACCCCACCCCCTCCAGCCTCCCGACTCCACTCCATTCCGCACCTGCCCCTGCTCTCCCTCCCCGTCTGCTTATCAACCATTATTTATTCAGCGTCCTACTAAAGCCGAGCATCAGCACTGTCAGTCATGCTAACAACCAGCATCCCACAGGCTGAAGTAAATAGGAAACCTCATGCGGATACAGGAAGTGATTATGCAACTGGAAAAAGACCCAGGAGTTGGTGTGGGAGCGCCACGGGAGAACTAGGAAATTAGCAGCTAGCCTAGCCTGTAAATCATCAGTCGCATTTTTTTCCGCCGTTTGTCACAACCCAGCGGGCGCAGCTGCTATGGCCATCACGACCACAGGAGAGACTCTGCAGAGATGTATTAATAGGACAATAGGACGTAGACGGTAGACCACCCCCACCCCCGCCCCCCCACAACCTCACTAGCCTGGAGCAGCTGTCAGTCACCCCATCGCGCTGCGCGATACTTTCCTGGGGCTTAGTATGAATGCTATTATACGTAAACAAGAAAATGGTTTGAATCCACTTTCTAATTTTTGAACTGCATACTGTTCACGTTATGCTCCTTGTTCTCGTGGATGTCGTACCCAAACTATACACACAACCTTGTGCTTGTCAATCTAGTACCTGGAATTGTACGTGGAAAACGGCATTTTACACCCAGTACCCAGAAAAAAAAACATTTTGCAACTTGATCTTGGGGACCTTGTACCCACAACTCTATGTTGTACTACTTGTTGTGTGTTACTTGTTCTTGTTGACATGATTGTCTAAAACTACATTACTCTGCATTTTCATCCTTGTACTCATGGACTTAGTCCCCAAAATTGTACACATTGTATATGTTGCTGTCCTGGTTCCAGTACTCAAAACTATACACGCCATACTAGTTCTTGTGGACCTAGTACCCGCAAAGCAACATTGTACTCTTTGTGCCTGTTACTGCCTTCTACAATATCCACTGAGTTGCGCATTAATGATACCTTGAGAGTATGTAATCTTAAGTAGGCCACCCTTGTCGTAAAATCAGACACTGGTTGGCTTCCTGTGGATTTTTTTTTTTTTTTAAACAACGACTCAAATTTATGGTTCTCACGAGCAGGAAGTGGAGGTCAGCCGTTTCAAGGTTGTTGTCCGCCGCAGCACTGGCAACGACGGCGCCGGCATTAGTCCGTATGTAAGCGGCCCTGATGTAAATCGCCACCTTGTTTCAGCTCTGGTGGGATATAATCCACACAGTGTTTACCCCCACGGCCTCCCTCTCCCTTCCTCGATCCTGCGGTCAGCTGTGAACTGTTGCCCTGGCGACCAGGGCAAGGCCGGTGGCAGCCAATGAAAGTGCGGGCAAGGCCGTCTTGGCCAAGAGGGGCTGTTTGCCCGCGCCGCTCGTTAGCACAACCGCGGTTGTAGCGAGGCCTTGCCAGTGAAACCTCTGTCCCCGAATACCTCATACTATGATCATTTTTGACTGTCTATTCGGCGATTGAGCCGTAAGAATACTTCTTCCTTCGAACGCAGGGTTACCGATTCTACCGAAGTAGTGGATTATGGGAGATTATCATGGCTCCATCTTGTTCGTCAGCGTCTTCATTGGGCATCGATTTCAGCTTGGTGATTGACGGTCCCGCAGCTGCTTCTTTGCCGTCTCCTCACTAATTCCAAGTCTATGTCTGTCTATGCTCCAGATTCTCCGGACTCAGGACCCTCATCCAGTGAGACCGGGGGAACAACCTACTCGGCCCCTGTGGGGCTTTCAGGTAAATATCTTTATTGTGCCCTTGATGATTGTGTTTCCCAACTGTAAATCAAAGAGAAGACGATGGAGGGTGTTGTTTGGAAAAGACTCAGGGTTCTGATCATGTGCAAACCCGAAGCCAAGGAGGCGAGCGAGAGACACAGGCACTTTTCTCTTTTTTTCCAGGCCCTAGTTTGGGGCTTCCTCGGCTTTCCTTTCCCATAATCCTCTTTGGCCGCCCTCCCAAGCCGGCGCCGCGTCCGCGGGCAGAGTTGTTCTCTCTGGGCCCTCAGATGGTTCTCATTACCGGGCCCTTTTAAAGCCTGTTTTATGTCAGTTGGTGTTTGCTGCCCATATTCTCCCCCACAAACCAAGCTCCCCCCACCACACCCCAGACACACACACACACACACACTCCACAGAACCTCCACCGCCCTCAACCCGCCTTTGTTTGGTGGAGGCGGGGAACCAGAATTTGTCTCATTGTGGACATTAAAGTCCCTGCGTGTATTAGCTTGACAGGTTTTACTTTAAACTGTGAAACCCTAGAACCGGGGTACTGGGGGTTGGGGGTCTGGGGGGCCGTGGGGGCCCCCACTACTTATTGCTGCTTCTTGTTCCTGAACGGGGTGTGCCCCCCTCCCCTGGTTTCCTTCCTGGCAGCAAGCAGCACTGTGAATGGGCCTCCTCAGCAAAGATGGCAGAAAAACGGTGCCCTCATGGTTTTCCCTGGCAAGTCGCCGCACCCACCGCCAACCACCCCCCTCCCCAGTTCCTCTCACCTCCCTTGCGCCCTCCCTCTGGGGCCCTGACAAAAGAAACATGGCTCTCCCAGAAGGCCTGCCACTGACCTTCCAGTTCCCTCAATCACCCCTTTTTTTATGTTCTCCTCCAGACAGAGGAAGAGGGGAGGCGGGGCAGTAAGGGAAGGTTTTTTTCTTTAAGAGGGGGTGTGGGGGTGCATCCGAGTTGAATATTTAAGTGATCGTTGACTGTGGCGCATGACCCACAAACTTAGGGAAAAGAGTGATCCGGGTGAGAAGGAGTTAAGCGAGCCACCGCGACAGTGACAAGCGCAAATGCAAAGTGGGCTGCCTGCCAGGCTAGTGGCTCCGTAGCGGCCTCTTGCCGCCTCGCGTCATCCGCTTGGAACACGGCACAGAACAGGGAGGGACAGCTGGGGAAGCGAGGGGGGGCACTTGATTGAGCGGGTTTCAGCTGACCACAGAAACTCATGAGAGGGATCACCAAGTGTTTTGTGAATGGAGAGAGGCAGGGACTTCAGTGCCTCCGCCAAGGAGGTTTTTGCTGCAGTTTGTTACACAGAAACGACTTAACCGATTCCCTTAGCGGCTAGCGGGGTAGAACCAAATTTATTGTCCCCCAGATGCGTATAGTTTCAGGATGGTTTTGATTACATTGCTTTAAATATGTTAGCATAGCATTCTGCATGACTCCAACAAACATTTGTCTGCTGGAAAAATTGTGTTAAAACAACCACACTAGGGGACCAGGGTAGGACACATTTTATTTTAGTACACATTCTTATAATAGTTTTTTTCTTTTTTTTCACATATCACAACATAAATCTTGCGTGAAATCTTTTTAGTGTGGGGGAACTGCCAAAAACAACCAATTCACATAGTGTAGCAGAATAACACCTATGTTATTTTAGTGCAAATGCATAAAATAATTTCAGGCCGTTTGTGTACATTGCTAACTTTGTTAGCATAGCATTTTCCCAACATGAATCCTCTTTGAAATGTTTTTTTTTTTAGTTCGCAGAATTGCGCAAAATTCTACCTAAACATGGGTACAACCCACCGTATTTTAGTACAGATACTGTACGTGTATTAGTATCAGAATAGCTTCTTTGCATAGCTAGCATAGTTAGCATAGTGTTTTCAGACATTAATTCTACCTGAGAAATGTTGGTTGTTCACTGAATTTTGTTACTAACCACAGATTATACGATAGGTTATGAGGATAGGACTAAATTATTAGGAATTATAACATTCATTCATTTACAGCTGTGTTTAGCTTTGTTAGCATAGCATTTTCCTAGCTATCTCTTTAACAAATTATGAACAATTTGCACAAACAACTTAATTTAGACAACTAGAACCCACCATCCACATATTAGAGTACAGATGCATGTGTTGTAGGGTGGTGTATTTATAATCATAGCATTTTCCAAGCAAACGAAACTTTGGTCTACAAATACAAAGCTTTGTTTGTTTAAAGTTTTCTGTATTTTCTGTATCTTATCCAGATACTGGTACACTTTTGTTCTGTTTGCATAACATCTTCCCAAAAGTTTGCTACCACCACGTTTGTTAGTTTGCGGATTTGCGCAAAAATAACTTGACTGATTTCAACCAAACTTTGTAGTTTCAGGGGATCCACCGTAGAACACATGATACGTTCATACCAAGGTTGATTTTGTTCACATTTGTTATCTTTGTTAGCATAGCATTTCCCATTATTTCTCAGTGTATAACATACCAATCTCAATGACACAAGTAGGGCCGCCGGAAAATCAACGATCTGCGTCTAATCCGATCCAAATTAGGATTGTCTGGCCTTCCTTGGCAGAGGTCCGTGCTGGAGTTAGCATCCGCGCTGGCTTATTTCTACCCCCCACGTGGTTCCTGTACACGGAGCCCGCGCCCACGTCTGCTTCTGTTTTTAACGAGAATTGATGAGAGGGCTGTTGAAATTCTGGCAAGAGGCCCGAATACCCGGCGTGACGCAGGCGTGGGCCGCCGCGTATGCTTGTCATGTGTGTTGAGGTGTGCTGTCTGAAATACTCTTATTTGCGGAAGAGAGTCTTCAACTGGACATTTTGGGGTTGTTTGTGTACTCTTGTCTCTTGGATGCAGATTTTTGCTGTTTTTATTTGGACCCTGCTAACTTCTTATCAGTGTGTCAGTGGCATTCCTCCTGGTGCCACCCGGGACTGACTGGGATCCAGTCAGGCTGCGATGTCTCACACACACAAATACACACACACACACATGGATAGAATGACCATGGTGCAAGCCCTGGCACGCTGCCCACTGTCACACAGGCGCTTCCTCCCGCCGCCGTTTTAAATTTAGCCACGTTTTTTTTTTTATAATTCCCGTCACCTCACTCGGCAGACCGTCTGCGGGAAATATGAGAATTTTTTTTTTGTTTTTATGAGAATTGTTATTTTTGTTTTGTTTACAGTATTTTTTAACTTCTTTACACTTAGTATATTTTGTCCAAATACTTTTGTTCATAATAAGCTTGCGTTGTCGCACATTTTTCTAATACTTTTTTTTTTTTTTTTCCTTTTACACTTACGCTTTTTGTCCCGATACTTTTGCCAAGTGTAATTGTACACGTTGCCATATATAGAATGACGCCGGCACTTTTTTAGAATTCCGTCCTGCTGTCCACATCCCCATCATAACGTCAATTAGTCGGCGGCTCAATCCGCTGGAGGTGCGAGCTCCATCATCGTTTCCGGCGAAGGGGATTAAATTTAGTCCAGGCTCATTAAATCAAACCTGCTGTCATGACGTCTGCCCTATTTTTTTTTTTTTTTTTTTTAATACAGTCATTAATGACGGGAAGTGAAGTGTCGCCCTCAGAAGGGAAAGTAGATTTTTTTTTCTTCTTTTTTTTTTTTTAAATCCGGAAATTTACTTCCAGCTCAACTGCTAAACAGAGCGTCCTCAGTGTTCCTACGTGTTCCTCAGTGTTCCAGCTCCTGCGCTCCCGGCATTCCCGCCTTGTTTGGGTTAGCGGCGAGAGGAAAGGGCTGCGCAGGATATGACCTCATGTCTTTGAGCCGGCGGGGAAAAGGACTCTCATTAAATTAAAAAAAAAAAAAAAAAAAAAAACACGCAGGAGAAGCAGAAAGAAAGAAGAACACCGGAATCTTTTTGTCAGCGTGACTCACCAAAGCTCAGTTCAGTGAGCATCAAAAGATGAAGTCTGCGGATTTTTACTTTTTCTTTGGTTTTTAACTCTCTGTTACGTGCTTTATAAGCAGTGGAAGTCATAAAACTCCAGTAATTAATTTCAAACACGATGTCAAAACACTTTTCGTGAAGTGTCACCCTATATCCCGTCACTTATAAAAGTTAACAGACTATTTATTGTTCTTTAAGTTAAAGGCCTCTACAGACCAATCCGACGTCGGCCGCCGGAAAAGTCGGTACACGTGAAGTCAGAGCCAATGTTGGGGCGTCTGGGGGGATATGTTCGGCCTACTCAACATGTAGAATCGGGTCGGGACAAATGATCACTGTGATTGGCTGTTAGCTAGCGAATCAGTGCACTGGACAAGAACGTGAAGTGACGAAAGCGGACAAACGGTGAAAATTGAAGCTTTTCCTCAAGATCTAACTCAACTATGCTCATTTTTCGCATCTCCTCTATGGACCTCAAGTTCGACTGTACTATCTGTGACTTTGAGTGTGGCTTTAAAAGGCAGGTAGTGGACAGGTGATTGACATGGATGTCAGTGAATGGGAGTATAGTGTGGCTAACCTATTAGCTAGTCTTCATGTTGAGTGACTTGGTATGAGTTGTGACCAAAGGCATCTTGTGTATATGTTCAATAAAGCAATTAAAAGTGCACAGCTGTTTCTATACTTGACCTCTTGCAATATGTTCTAACTAGCAATTTTGGGCTATACGAAATTAGCCGACATTGATATGTTATCTAGTGTTGATAGTGGTTCGATGTGCTGTTGTGGTACACATTTCACTTTATTTTCTTATTAAACTGTGAAATGATCCCTAATTTTGGACATTCTCTGTTTTTTATGGAATCTTCCTGGCTCATCAGCATCGTGCTAACTTAATTCCGCAGAGTGTTGCGTGCATCTGCAATAACATTAGACCATGTGGGAAACGACACTTGCGAAGCTTCTCAACTTTGAGATTTTGTTGTGACCTTTTTGTGTAATCTGATTGTTCGAGTTATTCAATTAATCGCTGGAGCCCTACCAATTCCTCCTCTTGCATGACCCGTGTAGTTGTTTGACCCTGGACCAGATCATTTCTGTTTCCACTATTTCTTATGGGGAAATGTTGATGTCTGAATGTGAGCAAATGGAAGTCAGTGGTTACCCCCCAACCGCAACCCACCCCCACCCCAATCCCGATGCCCGTGTTTCCTTCAGGAAGGCAAGATGGCGTCTTTTGGGCGGAGGCCTTGCACGCCGTCCTCTGTAATTTGCAGCGGTGCGCGCGAGCGAGCGGAGATGCCGGCCGGGGGCCTCGCTCCCGAGTCAGGCCGAGGCCGGCGTCTCTCATTACTCCCCCACTTCCTCTCTTTGCGAGGCCGCCAAAGCCGCCTCTTGGCAAGGGGCGACTCCATTTTGGTTTTTGGCCGTCCTCTGTTTTCTCCACCCTGTGTCATTATGCCGCGCAAATCGAAAAAACAGTGAGGTTAGGAGGAGGAGGAGGAGGAGGAGGAGGAAGGGGAACGGAATGTGGGCCCCGAGCCGCATGGGTTTACGGAATCTTCTCCCATTTTGAGACGTTTAAGGTTACCTTTAAGCTGGGGAGAGGGGAGTGTTTTTGGAGGGGAGCCCAGAACAAGTTGAACATTGTTACCATGGAAGCGCATTCTGACACAACAAGGGGAAGGAAGCGGAAATACGTTCATGCATTCCCATGCGTGTGTTCGATTCTTGCAAGGCGCTCCCTCATCTCTGCCCCGCAGCTCATTCATTCGCGTATATAGGCCACTGTACCAGGCAGAGGTCACTTTTTTTTTTTTTTTTTAATGACCATGAGGCACTGGATTGTGTAATGACAACAGTGTATTGCGTAATCACGAACGCACAAAAGGTATAGCAGTGTTTATTAAAAACACAACAAAAGGCCAGACTGGCTCTACTGGTTGTCCTTTTTCCCACGCCGCCCGAACGCCACAGGGAAACAAGTGGAGTATCGAGAGTACAACTTGACTAATGATATCATCGGTGCTGCTCTGGTGTTTATTTCAAAGTTTTTATAGACTGACTTTATTAAAGAAACATTACAAAAAAGGACTTTTGGGGACTTGTTCTCATAACAGTTATACTTTTTTTTGTGCTAATTTTACCATTTTTTTCTGTACTTCTTTAGACAGCAACCAACGTCCTACAGACTGGAGTTTATTCTCCTCACTTAACTTTTTCTCCACTTCATGAGAACACAATCTGACTCTTTCTTTAAAATGAAATTCTTCATCATTGTGGCTTCATGACTTTTTTTTCTCTTCACTACTGCTTTTTGTAAACAAAATACCATCTTTTTCTGTCACATTGGCCTTTTCTTGTACTACGTTTTCTGAACAAAACATGACTAGTCCTGCAACTTGACTTGTTCTCTTCTACCACTGCTTTTTGTGAACAAATTATGACATTTTCTTGCAACTTTACATTTTTCTTGTTTACCATTTTTAAAAACCATAATGATATATATACACAAAATACGACAGTTTATGAACAAATTACGACACTTGAAACTGTATTTTTCTTGGAACGTTACTACCTTTTGTCAACAAAACCTTTGGGGTGTAATATTCCAACTTTTGTGAATGAAATATGACTTAATTCTTAATTTTCTCTTGTATTACAGTTTGTCACAACATAACTATTTGTAAACAAGATTTTTTTTCGGGTAATATTACTATTGTGAACAAAATACAACTTTTCCTTGTCAGAAAATATTACTTTTTGGGAACAAATACAACCATTTTACTTTATTTTTCTTATAATACTACAACGTTTTGCGTCTTCTTTTCTACTCATATTACTTTTTGTGGACAGAATATGACATTTTGGAGAAAAAAAAAAGCCCTTATACCTTCATGACAGCGTGCCTTTAAGCCATGAGTGCTTGTTGTGACTTTTGTCTTCTGATATCACTTTTTTCCTGAAACAAAATGCATAATATATTCAGACTTTTTCACAAATCATTTTTTCCCACCTGATGGTTTCATGTTCACATCTATATCACAAATAGTACATTGCATTGCGTAAAGGAACACCCAAAGGAACATATAGACACACACATACACACTGTCTAACGCGTCTCTGCGGGTTGTCTGCATATTTTCCTCACCACGGCGCCTGAACGCCACAGCGAAAGAAGTGGGCCTGGCCTGTTGTCCACTTGTGTGAGTCAGCGTGGTATATGATCTTCTCGGGAGTCCGTGGTGACATCATCAGCACTCGCCTGGCACTCCGCGCTTGGTGGTGTGGTGGTGTTTATTTGTCCTGTCACCCTGGGAAATCTGGGCATCGGGGATGATGATGATGTCGGTGGTGATGCGTGTGTGCGTGTGGTCAGCGCGATGAAGTGTTGCAATAATAATAAGTCAGTCAGCATGAGGAGGAAGGAGGCGTTCCATGGGAACAGAATGTTCTTCTGAGGATGACGATAATGTTTCTTCTTCATGTCTTGTGGCTGTCCAGACGTGGAGATCATGTGATTATGGCATCCAAACATTCCACTCCTTATCTCCCACCCCGGATGCTTCTGGGAAGAAATAGCATGTCTGCGAGTCATTGTCCAAGATGTGCAGATAATGAAAGTGGGCCACTCCCATGCCAGGCTTTTCCTGCCATCACGGCTCACTTTGCTTTTTAGCTTTTTTTGTTGTTGTCTACTAATGCTTACTAAGACTCAACTTTAAAGAAAATATGAATGGTTTTGTGGGAACAAATGGTTGGAAATTGAATACATGGATGGACTTACTCCTGTTTCCATGCCCGCACAATACATCGTTTTTTAAATGATTATTCACTTAATATTTTGCCTTAGTTTGATACTGTATGACTTTTTTCAGAGCAAAATCAGCTTTTTTCTATGAACAAAATATAAGCTATTCATGTGACAACTGTTTTCTCGTAATATTACCAAATATAAATATATTCATAAAACTATAACTTTTTTTTGTCTCGTAATATAACTGCTATTTGCCAGCAAATATGACTTTCCCAACTTGGGCTTTTTCGTAATTTGTTTTTGTGAAAACAAAGTCCTTGTATTGATAGTTTTTGTCAACAAAATACAATCACCTGTAACTTCAAACCCTTGGGTGACTACTTTTTGTCAACAAAATACTTTATTCTAATGTCTCATTTGTGAACAAATACAATTCTGACGTCTTCCTCGCCCGCAATTTCCCCATTAGACGGCAAACTTGATACGATTGACTCAACAGCACCAGGGTTGACCTATAATTGCTTTGCTTTGGTGATTCCATGAGTAGCGATCATGGTGTTGCATTGAGATGGTTACACTAATTGCATAAAATCACCCTGCCTTACAAATATTAATATTGAAACTTTTGGTAGCTTTTCAAACATAAAGGGGGGGGGGGTGAAAACATAGCCTTGGGGTATTCCACTCCAGAGACAAACCATTGACTTTACCACTTTTCTGACATGACTGTCTGACAAAAGTATGAAAATGTGTCATCAGATACAGTTATTATTTTTGTATCAATTTGTTTCACCTGCCACCGTCACTACCGTGGAGACCAGCGTTTACATTTGTGTGTGCATGTGAAAGAGACTGAGATGTCTGTCCCGGAACAAAACGAAAGGAATGCCTCCACAGCGTGACCCTTGAACTTTTGGAATAGACGCCCGTCACCGCCTCACCCACGACCCCAACCCCCACCGCCTCCACCCTGTTAACTCGGGAGAGGGTGTTGACTTAGAAAATAAGGCGCCGCCGCCAATAGTCCATTTCCTTCACGTCTTCCCCATTCCTGCTTTCAGCTGCTATTTGTGTGTGCGTGTGTGTGCGTGCATGCGTGGAGACAGACTGAGGTAATGATTAACTTGTTTAGACTGCGAGGACCCAGTCAGCCGACAACCACCACCACCACCCCCCCTCCTCCCTCTTCTAGCTTAGCATTGATGCTAATACAGCTCTCCAGTCTATTTGAGTTAAACCTTGTGTCGCAAACACTTTCATGTTATTAATAAACACGCCTGTTTTTATCATAGCCCATACTGTCGTCGTCCGCTTTAAATTAAATGATAGCGCTGTACGGTTAAATGGCTAACCCGTGCCCTCCTGCTGGCTGCCATTTTGTTTATAGAGCACAAAATTCTCGGTTGTCGTCTGTATCATCAGGATGTGTGACGCATGGACAATCTGCTGCTTTAGCAACGTGCTAACGGCGTTGCATCCTTCACATCTTGTGTATTACGTTAGCAGATGGCGCTAGATTGAAGAAAATACATACAAATAAATCCATCTTTTTAAGGTGTTTTTAGTGTCCTTGGGAGTTTTGATGATTAACATCATCAAGAGTGGGAGAAAAAAAACCACTTTATCCGGGGATGGCGCTACGCTGGGGCTAGTTTGGGAGTAGTGGGGTTTTTAGCCCCAACAAAAATCTGTATAGCCCCAGTTAAGCCTTACCAGCATTTTATTTGATGTGTGATTTAGAAATTATTTCCTCAGACTTTCACAGTTTCAGTTCCTCTTTTTTTTCAGTTGCTGTAGCGTGATATTGTCATTCACTGCAAAAAAATTGGCATACGATATCATGAGTTACTTTGAAAACACCATAA
Organism: Filicampus tigris; assembly: GCF_054856515.1. Lineage (NCBI taxonomy): Eukaryota > Metazoa > Chordata > Actinopteri > Syngnathiformes > Syngnathidae > Filicampus > Filicampus tigris. The sequence continues at coordinate 7,954,458 of NC_141231.1, read as the reverse complement.
GGCGTCCTAACATTGAAACTTTTTTTGTGAACAAAATGCAAACTTTTCTTCTACGTTTGTGGTATTTGTGCTTTTCCTGGACAAAGTACAACTAGTATTTTGACTTTGTGACCCATTTGTCTTTGCCACTTTTTTTTTTTTAACAAAATATCACCCTTTTGACTTGACCTTTACTTAACTGATTTTTCTGAATAGAATGAGGCAATTTTTGCAACTTAAGAACTTTTTGTTGTGACCAAAATAATCCTTTCTTGTCATAGAAAAGGATTTTTGTTGCATCCCTCATTTTTGTGAACAAAACATGACTTTATTCTTTGTATGTTTTCAGAACAAAATGACTACTTTTTGTGAACAAAATCAAATGTGACATATCGTGAATTACTCTACATTTCCAACCCATACCTTTGATGATGATGATTATTATTAGTATTATTATCATTATTATTATTATTATTATTATTATTATTATTACTCATGACTAGTGTATGTAAGTGCTTTTTTCTAACTGCATGTCCCTGTCCTTTCTTGTCTGTGGTGGACAGTTCTGCCTAGCAACAGGTGACCAGGAAAAACAAACACTGCTTTGTAGATATTCTATCAAGAATTACGTAGACATTTTGTTTGTTTTACTGCCTCAGATGCAAACTAAAGTACAATAGCGTCCCTGCTAACTGTTTGCCACATTTTCCGCGTCTTTTAGGGGAAATTGTTTTCCCCACCACTCCTGTTGCGTCCGAGGCTGTAGGCCAGAATGACGCAAGCGGCCAACAGGCGTAAAAGACAGGGCCGACAGATGGCCTGGAGACCGCCGGCTAGCCAGATTATCCTCGGCGAGGAGAAGCGCCGAGAGCAGGTGGAGCGGCTGACAGACAGACAGACAGACAGACAAACTAATGCCTGGGCGGGCAGACGTCCAGGCAGATGTACATACGGAAGACGTGTCCCGCCTGGCCTGCCAAGGACGGGAGGTGCGGGCAGAAAGCACCTACGGCGGGCGCCGCAAATAGCGTCAGACTGTAAGGCGAGGAGAGGAGGCTGTCCAAAATCCGGCAACAAGACGTGTACCTTCTCCCCGTGTGTGCGTGCATATGTTTGTGTGTGTGTTGAGTATGAAGTTGTAGCCTATGTGCTGTCAGGACAAGCTGTGAACAAGCTCCTGACATGGCTGACAAGCGCCTGTATCGCTTTTCACTCAGCTAATAAATGCCTCTGAGGCTCCGGGTACCTGTGCCCCCCCCTTCTCTTGCCAAAAATGTTGTTTGCCCTGGAACTATAGTCACATTACAGGCATTACTTCTTGTCATCAAAATACCATGTCTCGGAACTTTGACTTTTTCCCTAACATGACTTTTTTGCACAAAATGAGACTTTGCTCTTGTAGCTTTGACTTTTTTCGCATCTTACTGCGTTTTGTGAACAGAAGCACAATTGTAATATTCCTACCTTCTGTGCTACTATACAACAAAATAATGAGAGTTTTCTCACAGTATTGCTACATTTTCTGAACAAAATGACTATTGTGACTTTAACTTTTCTTGTAATTCAGTATCACTGCTTACCTGAACAAAATACAAACATTCTAACGGTTTTGTATCACATTTTTTTTCTGACTTTTTCTGGTCATATTACTACTATTACAACGATATGACTTGTAACTTGGCAACTTTTCCCTGAAATGACTGCTTTTTCAAAACAAAATATGACTTTATTTTTGTATTAGTACTTTTCCAGAACAAAATATGACCTCCTTAAAAATGATTTTGCCTACGATGTACCTGCACCCCACTATTGTCGGCCAAAATCTTCTGTGCGGTAACCCGTTTTTATTAATTTCCTCTCGTTGTGCGAGTTGACGTGTTTCCCCGCCCCCATGTTCTTATCTTCACTCTTTGTGGCATTTAATGCGTCTTCCTGCCTGGGGCTATGGCGAGGGGGGCGGGGTCCAGCGGGCCCGGCCGCTGTCGTCATGAATAGCGGGGTGTTTTCTGACATGCTCAGACACGCGGCCCGGCTCTAATGACCTCTGACGCCAGGCCCCGTCTCTCCGAGCAATAACAAACAGACACACTCGAGGTCTATCGCCCCCCACCCACCCACTGCAGGTGAGTGCCACCACCAGGCAGTCAGCAGGGTCAGAGACGTTTTCCGTCTCTTATCTGGAAGATAAATGCCTTTTTCCCCCTTTGCGTTTAGTCTAAGGTAGATAGTCGAGTACTTAAGCGTCCCACCCTCCCCCTGTGCCCCACGAGGATGGATTTACGATAAACTCCCCCTGAGGCCCGGCTCTGACCAACTTCAAAGAACACAGCTCTGCTTGTTTTATGGAAGGCTTTGAGTTGCCACCTAACAACCCCCCCCCCACCTCTTGCCTAAAATTCTCTCCCCCGTCTCGCTGATTCCGTCCGCCAGTGTTGTCTAATGAAGGCTAATGACAGGCTGCGGCGAGGTTCGTTTTGGATTCTGCCGCATTAGCGTCGCAGTTTGTCTGCGGCGGGACCTTCCAAATTACTGCTTACATGAGGGGCTAGTGCTAGATGAAACGAAAGAAGGGGGAGTGTGGGCTGGGATGGGGCGGGCGGTCGGGGGGCCTCGTTTTGCTTTCGGAAGTAAACACACGTCCGATAGAGGACGCCGCAATTAGTCAAGGATGCAAAAGTTGCAGTCCAACTATGTGCTCCCCACTCTTTGACACCCCCTCTTCCCCTCACCCCCAACTTCCTCGCGCCTCACTGGCTCCCACCTTTTGAGGGGGGGGGAGGGGGAGTAGCTGAGAGCCACATTGCTGCGGAATAGAGATACGAGGAGGGAGGGGGGTGGAAATTGGAGTGCGGCCAATGCTACGCTTCTTTTTTACGCTCAGGGACACTTTAGACTGGCTAGGCCTCGTCGCTCGTCTCCACCATTCTGCTCGCGCCACACGTGCGCACCCCCAAACAAGGAGGCTGGAGGAGGGAAATGTTTATGGGAACGTTACTCAACTCAACCCTTCCATCCCCCTCTTTTGAGGATGATTTCCTGCAGCACTCGGCAGTATGATTGCGGTGACGTCAGCGCATTGTTGGCCCGCGCCGCTAACGAAAACACGGCGAGCCAGACAGAAGATAAGCCCTTTAATGCCTCGACAAATAACGTAGTGCATGTGGACACTTGCCTGCCAGCGTCTCCCGGTTGTCGCTTCGGCCTCCAGGAATTCCAACGTGGCTGCTTGCCGCGTGGCAGAAAGTAGGGCGGAGAGAGCCATTATGCGGTATAATCAAGGAATTTGGTAGACTTTGTTCCTCCGGTCTTCCCTGCCTCCAGGCAGCGTATAAGTTAGATACTTTTTTCAGCGAGTCTTAAGCAAATAAAGATGAGTTGAGTCGAGTTGGGTCTCTGTTCTAGCAAGGATAGACTTTTGTCTACAAGCCCTGAAAACAAGCCTACTGGCGGCTGTCCAAAATGTCAAAGTTAGTATCCCGTCAAGTAGGCCTACCAAAGCTCATCTTCATGGCGAACATTGTCTGGCAATTTTCAACATCACATTGCGAAGTGGCTTGCTTTTGTGGTCAAGTCTCAAGTGTTTCTGCTTGGTTGTTGTATAGTGCTAATGTTATTGCTAGCAAACCTAGGGTGGTGTGTTCATGGGCTATCGGAGAAGAAAACCAGAGTTGTACTACGGATTTCAGGTGTTGTTGTTGTGATTACTTGTGCTTGAGAACTGCCAACAATGTGAGGATGCACCAACCTTAATTTTTGTGGGGTTGCCTACCCGGTCTGGGATTTTAGTGCCTCGCTCAATCAAGGGCACTGTCTACATCAACCAGTCCCAATTTCTGTGGTCTTGAGGTCTCTCTGGTGTTAAGAAATAAGTCTGATCTTATGCCTCCAAGAGTGATCATCATCACCTTATTGTGTCTTCCCTACTGTGATGGGTTCAATGTTGAGTGCAGTACAATGAATGCTTGGAACGTACCTTTCCAAAGACCAGATATCCTTTCTGGTTGTATCCATTAGGCAAACCAGAGAATCATGCGCCAGTCTTTGTAGGCGGGCTTGTAGGGGGTGTGCAAGATCCCCAGAGTAGTCTTGGGTTTAGTGCAAGGGCATGCTCTCCATCAGCCAACCTTTGCTTCTCCAGTCCAACGACCAACAAAGTCCTTACGGATTGACTGATCGAACAGAATAATCGTTTGTGGCTCATTTGGCACCAGATCAGAGAACAACAACAGTTATGCTCTAAGACAAACCAGAGAATTGTGGTTGTAGTTACTGTACTTTTGTGCAGCTGCCCTTGGAATCATCTGGGGTCCAGTAAATCGCCCAAGGGTCCTCTCGCCATCACCTATCCATTGTTGCACCGGTCCAAAAACCAAGACCAACCAACGTGGACTGTACAGATTGAGCTTGTCCATGACATGCATTTTTTTTTTTAAATGTATGTTTGAATTTTAAGCCCTGTGTTCCTTCTGCTCCCTCTCT